>NC_059108.1:31745815-32051509 GCF_020740685.1 Jaculus jaculus
TCTGAGGAAAAAGACTCTCTTCTGACATCTGTGCAATGAGGACTCTAGGGTCTGGACAGTATTCCTGAACTTCTCTTGAGGGGTCATGGGTGGATAAGTGGAGAGTCTTCCCTCAGGAGTTATCTTCTTATAAAGCCCTGGCAAGGAGACAGCCATTAAGACCACAGTGAAAAGATTTTGTGTGTGTGCAGCCCAAATGCTATGAACCTTATCCAATGAAAAGCTAGGAGTAGGTCTGATCATACTTGTCTCCAATTTTATACCAGTTAGGAAAAATGAGTGTGAGTTTGAGGCAACCTTGAGACTACATAGTGAATGTCAGATCAGCCTGAGCTAGAGTGGGACCCTAACTCGAAAAATCAAACAAAAAAAAAATGAGGTTATTCATATGACATACTGTGCTTTGGATAAAGTTATTGAAGCAACCTATCACAGAGTAAAGGGCTATAACTCAGATGACAAATATCCTGCAAATATTTGGTAAGAGTTGATTTTACAAATCATTTTAAAAATGATGACATTTATCAATCATCTTTCAAAGAACTCAGTGCCCCCTATAAGCTCAAACTTTTCAGAATACCATCTAGAAAGAAACATGCTCCTGAATTTTCTACAGAAACATTATTTTTTCTGATGAAAATCTCATTTTGTATCAGGAGGATGTCTTCATTGTATGAAATTATCAGCTCTAGCACCACATAGATAGATCATCTACATAAAATACAGTTGCAAAAATTTAAAGAGGAAAAACCCTTCATGCACTAGGAGAAGTGAATCCCTTCAACTAAACTGCTGGTAACATTTATAAGAGAAAGAAGTTACTTCATTTACTCAGAGCTGTCAAAAAGACATTGTAAACATCATTACTAATTTGCACTTCGAATTTAAATAACACAAACTATTTAAATTTTAACTATCCTCTTATTTCTCAGGTAATCCCATATCTCTTTCAAACTCGGATGGTAGATGGCTTGCCAACATCTTGAACTGTTTTTACAATGGTTTGAGTGTAATTCCATGAAACAGAAAGAAAACACTTTTAAAAAGACCAAATATATCATTATGGTTTTGAATAAAATTCACTCAAATGTATCAAATAAACTTATTTCTAATTATAAATGTTAGAGTTTGGACATATAATGGTATAGGGCAGATGAAAAGATTTGGCTTTTAATATGAAATAGGGTGTTTCTCCAGAGAAGTCTTCATGGGTTTCATTATAATTAACCTGCTTTCATTTTTATTGTATGTTTTAGCTTCTTTTTATGGTGTCATTGAGCCAGTAAACTTCTCACACATCTGCAGGGACTGATAAAAATGACTTTAAACTAAAACTATCAGTGCACAACTTAACAATACCAGTGACAATAAGAATATTGGCCAACCCAGCACATCTCAGTGCACTTTCTTTTCAAAAACCAGACTGAAATATGAATGTTCATACTGAGAATTTTCACCTTGGTTTTATATACACTGTTTACTTACATAAGAATTTGAGGGCTGGAGAGATGGCTTAACATTAAGGCACTTGTTTGCAAAGCCAAAGGACCCAGGTTTGACTCCCCTGGACCCATATAAACTAGATGCACAAAATGGCACATGCATCTGTAGTTTGTTTGTAGCAACTGGAGACCTTGATGCACCTATTCTCTCCTTCCCTCCCTCCCTCTTCTCTCTCTCTCTCTCTCTCTCTCTCTCTCTCCCTCTTTCTCTGTCCTTTTCTCTCTTTTTCTCTGAAATAAATAAGTAAATACATTTTATAAAAAGAATTTGATGTCATGAAGAGATTAAGCAGTGCTTGATTCTCAACCAATTCACTCCTGCTTGTATAATACTAGACATCCTGAGTTGCTCATACTGATTATTTGAAACAGTAAAATATAAATTTGTTTTGCATTGAAACACCATGGTATTGTTTGTTTGTCATTTGGTGACAGGGTTGTAATAAGTCATTCAGGACTCCTAGTGTAACACTGGCTTGTCTTGAACTTATGGTCATTCTTCCTTAGCGACCTGAGTGCTGGTATTTCAGTCTTATAGCAATAGTCTCAAAAAAAAAAGAAGTGTTAATTATCATATAAACAACATTATTTAAATACTTATAGGTAACAAATAAATAACAGAAAAGTATATTTTCCAGGAAAACTGAACGATGAAATGTGAACAAAATACATGGGACAATATCTAGTTTATGTGGTATATAATTATCTGATACAATTTTACTACTGTTAGCATTCTTAACACCTATCTAGATTTACATATCATCTTCCTATTTACTGATGTCCCATTTCTTATTATACAATCACATATCACATTGATATTATGTTTCTCTAGAGTTATCCTAATGATATAGTATAGTATTGATTTGAATATTGGCTTAGATTGTGCATCTGGCTCACATGGGTACTGAGGAATCTAACCTGGGTCTTTAAGCTTCACAAGCAAGTGCCTTAACCACTAAGATATCTCTCCAGCCTCCGTGGGTGTATTGGGTGTATTTTTAAATGCACATTAATGAAAAAGATTAACAGGTAATTGAATAGTGATATTCAGAGATATTGAAATAACCCAGAGAAACATACCACAATAAATGAGTTAATAATAAATTTAAAGTTTATCTAAGAATAGCACATGCAGAAAGGAAAGTATTTGTAATTAAAGAACACAAAGTAGTAAATTGCATTGTGCATAAAGTTAGTACTTATTAAAATTGAATTTGCTTAACAGGTTCATTTATTAGACATTTACTAAGTATGCATTATGTGCTAGAATTTTGGGTTTTTTTTGAGACTATTTATTTCTATTTGTTTTGGTGTATGTGTGTATGTGCTACAGAGAAAGAGAAAGCAATGTAAGATCGATCTGAAAGCTAGTGGAAGGGTTACAAATTTAAGGCATTGGAGAAGACACAGTGTAAAAAAGGTGACAGTGGAGTCAAGTCTGAACATGATGAACAAGATGGCAAAGCTCACGTGCCACCAGAAGAGACCCATTGGATACTAGAAAGTCGTGGGCTTTACATACATGCAGCAGGAGGGAAAGAAAGACAAAGCTGGAAAATCCAAAGGAGCTGATGGGAGCGAATTCTGCTTCACACCAGACTCAGTCGGTGGAAGACAGACAAGGCAGCCAGTTGTCAGGAAGCCGGCCAAACACCCAGAATCCTGGGAATAGCAACGGAAGCACTGTGGGGTAATAGCTTACTTTGTGGAAGGCAGTGATGGCTCGCTGGGAAGAACATGGAATGGGTGACAATCATGGTGCTTTCCTACCAGAGCAAGCGTTTCCCCCACAGTGCTGGGAACTTTCCAATTACTTTTCTGGTGTTCACAATGTATATATGTTCATACATGCCATGAATGTATACCAGTTTTCTTAAGCACAGTTCAATAAACTTGCCATATGTATATATATATATATATATATATATATATATATATATATATATATGATCTCATTTTTATTACTATGCATTGCATCACTGCATGATTGTAAATTAATCTATTCTTAGCATTTACTACTGAAAGGAATTTGGAATGTGACCAAGTTTGGGGGTCTTATGAAAATTCTTTGATGAACAGCCTTATGCACATCTTTTGATGGACATAACCAATCATTTCTGTTGGATATATGCCAAGGGATAGCATTGCTGGGTCAGAAGTTTGGCATATATTAACTTCAGTAGATATCCTAGTATCCCAAGGTAGCTGTGTAGATGTATGCTTCCTTCCACTGTGTGAGCATTCAAACTGCTTCACATTTTTTTCTGAATCATTTGTTTAATTTTAGCCATCCTTGCCAACACATCTTTCTTTGTTTGGAAACAGCCTTTCTAACTGGGGAAGATAGTACTTCATTGTAATTTTGATTGCATTCCCCAAAAGATTAATGATATTGAATATTTTTATATAACTGTGACCATTTGTTTCCTTTTTGAGAAATATCTGCTTAGGTTATTGGTCTGGCTTTAAACTTGGTAACTGAATTTATGCTACTTGAACCTTTTAAGTCCTTATATAATCTGAATATTAGAGGCATAGGGTACAAATATTCCCCTAAACTATTGGGTTTCTTAGCTCTGTTAATTGATTACTGTGAAGGCCATTTTTGGCTGGATTTCAACCCAACCCATTTATCAAGTACTGGTTCTGTTTGCCTGTGCACCTGGGACAAAGCCTGAAATATCTTTACACAAGTCAATGTTCTGGAGCATTTTACTTGTTTTCCATAACTTTGAATAAAGCCTTTTCATATTTAATCCTTTTTACCAGGTATTGAAACTGAGGACCTAGTTTGCATATGAATATACAATTTATTCAGTGCCACTTATTAAAGGCATTGTCCTGTCCTCATGGTATGTTCTTGAATCTTTTGTTAAAATTCCATGGGCTGCAAATGTGTCACGTTATTTCTGGAATCTCTATTCTTCCCCATTGTCTGTATGTCTACATTTCTACCAATACTATTGCCTTTGATTACTGTACATTTGACTACAATTTGAGTTCTGCTAATACGATGTCCTTTAGTTTTTCTGTTACTGTTTTGTGAGAGCCATCATTGTTTGTTATTTTTCTCAAAATTGCTTCAAATATTTTGGTTATTTTGTGTTTCCAGATAAATTTGATGATTTTTTTGTTTAAACAATGAAATTGGCATTGTGATAGGAATTGTAATCAATCTGTAGATAACTTGGATATGGTGGTCCTCTTAATAATATTATTTTAATCCATGGACACAGGACAGCTTCCCATGTATTTTTGTTAATATTTTATTTATTTATTTGTTAGAGAGAGAGAAAAAAAAGAGATAGATAAATAGATAGATAGAGAGAGAGAGAGAGAGAGAGGCAGAAAGGCAGATAGAGCCAAAGAGAGAATGGGCATGCCAGGGCCTTTAGCCACTACAGACGTATGTGGCCCCTTGGGCATCTGACTTAATGGGTCCTGGGAGATCAGATGGGATCCTTAGGCTTCGCAGGCAAATGCCTTAATGGCTAAGCCATCTCTCTAGTCCCTTCCCATGTATTTTTATCCTCTGATCTTGTTCACTAATGGTTCAGTATCCATTATGGAGATCTTTCACCATCTGCCATTGGTTTTCTCCCATTTGCATTTTGTTTAGATGCTGTGTCTAAGTTAACAAGAAATAGTGTTTTGTAATTTTCCTGTATTAACTTCTTTGCCAATTATTTTTACATTAAAGTTACATAGTCTCGTGAAATATACTGAATCCTGTTCTCTTTTACTTCTCTAAAAATGTCATATTTTTAAGAGTATGGAAAGATTCCTAAACAACTGGATTATTCTTTATGAGAAGAGCTAATTAAAGTGTGAAAATATAAAAACATTGATGTGATTAGATACATTGAGTAAAATTCTATTCTTGTTTCTTATAATAATTATGCAAATGTCTCTCTGTCCATTTAAGATTTTTTTTTTTTTTGAGGTAGAGTCTCACTCTAGCCCAGGCTGACCTGGAATTCACTATGTTGTCTCAGGTTGGCCTCAAACACATGGAGATCCTCCTACCTCTGCCTCCTGAGTGCTGGTATTAAAGGCATAAGCCACTATGCCCAGCTCCATTTAATTTTTTTTTTATCCATAATGTACACTTGATAAAAATTCATTAATGTCTGAAAGATCAGTAGGTGTATCCTTTCTTTACTTTTAATTGGAATACATAATTTTTTATTCCTTGCTAAGGCATAAGGTATTTTATTAATATTTAAAATAACTAATATTTTGCCTTGTATATTTTTCTTTCTTGTAGATAAATTTTATTTTGGTTTCATCTTGATGAATTATTTTCTTCTAATTTGTATGAATTTAACTGAACATTCATTTTTTAATCATTTTAAAATTTTATTATGTACGTGTGTGTGTGTGTGTGTGTGTGTGTGTGTGTGTGTGCACGCGCATGCTTGTATGGGCTTTCATGCTATGGCACACATTTTAGACATGTCTATATTCAACCACTCTGACACATGCTCTCTTGCTGTTTCAAATTGTCAGACTCTTAGCAGACATCAGACTAAATGACCTAAGAGCTATGAATTCTCCTGGCTCTGTAAGGTAAGTTGGGATCACAGAGGTGTGTGCACCACTGTGCACCTGGCTTATCTGGATGTGAGAGAATTGAACCCAGGCTGGTAGGCTTTGCAAGCAAGTAATTTTAAGTGCTAAGCCATCTCCTCAGCCCTCTGTATTCTTGAGATTAAAGCTCAGACCATTTATTTGCAAAATTCTGCCTTCCAAACATGATATGGAAATTTATATTACCCTCTATATTCTGTTGTGGCTGCATCCTGTGGTTTCATTGCCTTGTCATCTTGATCTCTGATTCTAATCTTTGTGTCTTTAGTCTGTACCTATCTTACTATAAGGTAATGTATGACCTCTGCCTGCTTGCAGTGCATGCCATTACCTTCTTTATTAACACCTCCCAACCTTGGACCAGATACCTAGATAGCTAGTCTTTTTCTGTCTTGCATTCAAATTGTCTGAAAGCAACTGCCAAACTACTTAATAAAGGAAGTATTCAGACTATCTACTTTTTTCTTTAATCAGACATACATCTTTGAAATCAGTAGTCAGGGAAAAATAGATCAAATAATAATTCTCATTGGTATAAATTTTCTATGTTTTCTAAAATCTGAGTATCAAAACCTGAGAAGGTTAAACAGCTGAAATGTAGTGTCTCCAAGTTCTGGTAGCTAGAAGTCAAAAAATATATATATATATATGATGCCAGCTACGTAGTTTCAGGATGTTTTCATCGGGTGCCCTGTGCATTTCCTCTCACTTCTCATGGGTTGTTATAATACTTGATGTGCCTGAATGTGAAGAGGACATTGCTTACTCTGCTTCATTGTCGCATGGTATGTTTTCTATTTGCATATCTGCATCCAATTTCCCTTTTCAAAAATAAGAATAGTAGTTATTTTGTATTAGAGCCAATCCACTCAATTACATCTTATATTAACTAATTTAACCTGCTGGGATAGTACTTCAAATTGAGTTCACATTCTGAGGCATTACGGTAACAACTTTAATTACATAATTTGGCAGGCATCTTAATTCAGCTTTTAGCACAACACTCAGATGCTATTCTTATGGGAAGAATAAGCGTCACAAGGTGAGTTGTAATTTTTTAAACATGTTTTTACCAAGAACTTATTCTGTGAGAATTTTTTTAGAAACTATCATCATCTCAAAACAAATACACAAAAGAAATAGAATGCTTTCCAAAAAATTCTTTCTCGGGTTCATTTCCCCTTTTGCTACTCATTGATCCTCACGCTAAGACTCTAAGCCTTGCTGGTCAGACCCATTTGCCATTTAGCTCCATTAGGAATCATTAAAGGAAACTGGCAGTGAGTATTACATGTTCAATCCATGCATATAAATAAAAGGAACTAAACTAAATCAAAGAGGAAGCATTGTAGCACATAAAATGAAGTTGAAGTTTTCAGGGGAGCAGGGAAGAGGATCTGGTAACAATTTGAGCAGTTGGTTGATAACTGAAAGACACGTAAACAGCTCAAAAAGAATCAGAGTACTGGTGACTGACTAATCCCAATTCAGTTTGATCCATGTACATTAGCCATCAGCTATGCATGACCCCTCCTCACTTAGCTAACTAAGTGATCCATTCATAATGCAATACCCAAACATGGATGTGGGTGCTGGATCAATCCTTGGTTGTAAAGCTAACTTCTAGCTGTTGGAAAAGGGCAACAGATTCAAGAATCTGGCTATTTTATCACAGGTCAATGGAACGGGTAATTCCATAAACCCAGAGGGTATTAAACAATCAAAGTTTAGCAAAGTACAATGATGCATATGTATGAAAATATACTAATAAAATATTATTCTATATAACAATTGACAAGTACTTAATTTAAAAAGTCCAAGATTAATACAGGCTTATGGTTTAATCAAGGAGAATACAGATTCTCAATATGCTGGCAGCTTTTCTGTTGTTTAGACATGCAGATATTTTGGTAAAAGGCAAAGAATTTGCCTTGGGAATTTACTAAAATATCTTCATCCAACATTTTTGTAACCGTTGATGTCATTTTTTTTTTCTTTGACATAGGGTCTCGCTCTAGCTTAGGCTGACCTGGAATTCACTGTGTAGTCTCAGGGTGGCCTTAAACTCACAGCAATCCTCCTACCCCTGCCTCCCAAATGATGGAATTAAAGTTGTGTGCCACCACACCTGGATATTGATGTCAATATTTATATATTTTCATAATTCGAAGGTAAAAACCAAATCACTCTTACTTAGATAGTATATGTCTGATTAGAAATAAGGTGAGAATCCTAGTTGATTGCTCTAATTAAAAATAAATTTCCCTATCACTAATTGAGTAATTCTGCCTGATTATTCATAATTCCTGAATCACATTAAATTTGTCTGCATACCAAGCTCATCTTCCACCTCAAATTAATTAATACTTTTAAATTAGCCTAGTTTTGTGGGCACTTGTGAGTTCTTTTCCATAGATGATGTAGACAAAAGCTTATAATGCAATAAACAATAATTATGGGGCTGAAGGGATGATGGATCCACAGGTAAGAGTACTTTATGAACAATCAATGGGGTCTCAGGGACCTGAAACCACCTGAGGTCAATGTCAAAATGTCCATGTAAACAGCTGGGTGGGATCACTACATCTGTAAACCCAGACCTGTGAGTAGTTGAGACTAGGCAATTGCTGGGGCCAAAAAGACCAAAAAGAGATATAGGGGTGAAAAAAACAGTGAAAAGGACAGCTTTGCATTGGGTGGGAGATTGTATCTCAAGGAAGTAGAAGTAGAGAAGGACATGAAATATTCTATCATGACCTCTGCTGCATGAGTGTATCTGCACACAGTGCATATATCACACACACATCACACTATACATTACACTGCGCCTACTCCACACACGTGTGTGCACACATACACACACACCAAAAGTGCGCTTTAAAAGAATAATAAGAATTAGTTGGAATATATTATAAAGCTCATAATGCATACTGTAATGAAGAAAGACATATTTAAATATATCAACTATTAACTGTGATTAATAAAAATTTTATGTCATTGTCTTGAAGAGCTGAGTTTACATGCTATATTATATATATATTATGGAGGGAAAGACCAATTAACAAATGCCTTGCTGTTGTGGCTTGAATGACTAAAAGACAAAGCCAGTGACAAAAAACATTAGAGTGAACCTACAATCCTGGAATGTTGGAGGATTTAGGGCTCGGCAATCTTTGGGAGGATGGGAACATTTTCATGCACAACTCCACTAATGTGGTATCAGTGATATTCCAACCCATGGAAAGAAAGATCTAAGAAAGTAAAAATCCAAACCTCAGGGCTGGATCTGGATTAAGCTACGCACTGAAACTTCTGTTGAAATAGAGTGTGAGGGCTGGAAACATGGCTTAGCAGTTAAGGCGTCTGCCTGCAAAGCCCAAGAATCCAGGTTCGACTCTCCAGGACCCACCTAGGCCAGATGAATAAGGGGGCACATGCATCTAGAGTTTGTTTTCAGTGGCTAGAGACCCTGGCATGCCCATTCTCTGCCTCTCTCTCACACTTTCTCTGCCTCTTTCTCTCTCTCAAATGAATAAATATAGTAAAAAATATTTTTAAATTAAAAAAAAGAAATAGAAGGTGAGTTCACAGCACTCGGAAACAAACCAAACATGAAACAGAATTATTAGAGCTGTTTATCTAGATCCCAGAAAGGTGATGTATATCTGAATTAAGCTATGGAACTGTTGAGCTTGATTGAGATTCCTTTAAGATGCTTAGCATTTAGGCTTCACTATTATCTTTTAGTCCAAAGCCTAGAACTCTCTGCATATGAATCACTGATCAAATTCATCTGGAAGAACTCTGAAACTAGCAGGTGTGTGTGTGGGTGGATCACCCACTCAAGGGTGCCAATTACTGAAAGCTGAAACTTAATCTATACCTCTACCTTCCATTGATTTTCAAAGAATGTATGTCATTTAAGTAAAATCAAAAGTTACTAATTTTAGCAAAGGAATTGTTCCAATTTAACCAGGACTCTGCAATAGAGATCACCATAGTGGACCATATTCAGTAGAAGGGTTAAAGGAAGAAAGAACTATTTAGAAGTAGATATTTGACACTTATAACTTATTGATTTGTTCATCTGGTGGAAAGTTTGGGTAAAAACTATTACTTACATGTGTTGATGTCAAAATCCCATTTCTTAAAGAGCTTAAAGCAATCATTATAATTCAAATGAAAGCCATGACTTCTAAATTGAAAATTGATTAAATTATTATGATGTTTAAAGTAGGAGTCATAAATATGACTCTTGACTCCCTTCATATCTAATATTCTAACTATAAAACCAAACTGCCTCATTACTCATTATAAAGCAATAGAATTCCTGAGTTGTAAATCCCTTGACCTGGTCAAGCTCATTTCCCACACTCTAAATTCTGTTCTGAAGAGTTACTAACCTCCACAAATCTTCAAATCACAGTGATTATGCCAACAGAATGCCTGACAACATTAGATGACATGCTTTATCAAATCAGAGAAAATTAGCATAACATTGCAATGTTAGGAAGAACGAGTGGAATAACATGCTAGTTTGCTACAGTTCTTGATTAGAAAGTATTTCTGTTTTTCTCTACAGTGTTTGAGATAGTCAAATTACAGTTAAATGTTTATTGAATGAAAATATAAGTGTAGGAAAATTAACATAAAATGAGTTGTTTCCAGTTTTTATTATAAAACAGTCATATCTACAACTTCTAAAGGAATATAATATTTTAAAAGTAATTGTAATATAATTATTTCTTATTTTACTTGAATACTTAGTGGGATGTGCATATATGTGGCATGCATATGTACACCATCTTGCAGCATGTAAATAAAGTAATAATTGTCTAGTCTTTCAAACATATCCAACAAGTTTAAACACAATATATATTTATTATATATTTCAGGAATATGGAGATACTTTCAGCTTTATCACAAAGCCTTCTCTTTTTTTTTTACAATGTTCCTATATCTTCTTCCCAGCAGCTTGTAATCTAGTCTAATTTCTTTTTCTAGTTTTGGATTTTATTTTCCTTCATTAATGCAATGTACTACCTTATTTTAGCCTGGTACCCAGAACGTGGAGACCAAAATAAAAACTTTTGTACAGCCCTTGTGAGATTCATTTTTTGGCTTTCTAAAGCATGGATCTACTAAAGAAAATAATAATTATTGAATGTTTCACAAAGAAAGAAGAGAGAAAGATACAAAATAAGAGAAGTAAAGGAGTGATTGGTTTTGAAACACTGCAAAGTTTCAGCTCTCCTGCCATGAATCCCTGGGTACTGTCATGGCTAATATTAATAGTCATCTGGACAAAATCCAGAAACACCTAGGGGGGGGGGGGAAACACTGAGTAAGAAAGAGCCACCCTAAATATGAGTGGTGCCATCTCAGGAGCTGGGGTCCTCAGCCACAGAAAATGGAGATGGCAAGCTGAAAACCGGCGTTCGTCTCCCTGCAGCCTGACTATGGAGCTAAAGTAACCAGCTGTGTCATTCTTCTGCTGCTATGGTGGCCTTACCTGTTGCCATGATGAACTGACAGTACCCTTGAACTCTGAGCAGGAATGAAGCCTTCTTCTCTTGACAAATTGCTTTTGTCAAGCATTTTGTCACAACCACAGAAAAGTAAGTAATACAGGGACAGTGAAGAAGATGGCAAGGACAGGAAAGGATTACCACCGACTTACAGAGACACTGGGGTTGAGCTCATTACTGAGAGACTCTGCTAGGAAGAGACCATTACCAACTTGGATAAACTAGAGGGTGGAGTCCAACGACCACAATTCTAACGGATCTTGGAGATGCATTTTCCAAATTTCCATATTCACCTAGACTCTAGATTGTGGAAAGGATATGGAAACAACACTGTAATGATTACTACGTGTATATTTGGAAGAAAAAAATAAAATTTTTTATTTATTCTAGTTTCATGACCGACTAATCTACAATACAAATTAACATCCCACCACCAAATTGCAATGAACTTTGAAGAAGAATTTTTCTTTGTTTTTATAAAACACCAGTTTGGATATACTATATTAAGAAAAATAAAAGAAAAAGATTTCATTACAGAGAATGAAAGAGCTTTCATCTTATTCTATTTTGGCTTATCACAATTATCACGGTCCTTCAAATACTAAAATTTCATATTTTATTATTTTCTTATGCTATAGAATGGTTTTCCTTTACATGATTCTTAATTATTTTTTAAAGGCTTTACTGAAAAATTCAGATTTTATAAGCTTGGCCTCATTCCCTTAAATATAAGAATATTAACTATAAGAAGGAACATTCTAATTTAAAGATAACTTTTATTGAGTGAAAAAAATTAATGCCATGTAGGATACACCTGTACAAAAATGAGAAAGGCTAAATATTTGACAAAAATTTTAAAATGTCTGTACATTTATCTACATCATGGATCAATATAAAATAGATTCAAGTTTTCGAAGTAGTTTGCGATTGCCAAGATAGATGTAAAAAGTATGATAAACAAGGAAAATGAAATTGGCTACAACATTTACATTACAACATTTTCTGATGAAGAACTATGAGAATTGGATGAAAATTTAATGTAAGGAAGTAAATGTATCACAAAATAATAAACTTATATGTTGTCATTTTCACAAGGGTACATTTAAGTATTCTGCACTGAGATGGTTAATTGTACATATGGGAAAGCTAGCAAATAAAATAATTAAAAGTAGGCTTGTAATGTTAAATATTTTATGAATTTATATAAAATAGGAATGGAAAATTGTCAAATATGTTAACCATGAATTTGAAAATTATCAAGCTATGCAAAGTCTTTTAAATGATATAAACATTTGATAATAACTGACATTTAATAATCATTGTATGCCTGTGTGGGCATTACTGCTGTATTTATTGTATTTAATAGCTAAAGAATTTTCATAATTTTTTCTTGGATATTTAAAATTATGACAATAAAAATATTATAATTTCTTTTTTAATTTTTTGACATAAGGTCTTGCAATGTAGCCCAGGCTGATTTTGAACTCATACCAATTCTCTATCTTATTGCTCCTAAGTGCTAGGATTGCAGGCATGTGCCATCACACCCAGATTTAAAGAAAAGTTCAGGTTCTTATTGTAGAAACAATCACAACATGCATTGCTAAAAGGTACAATGGATATAGAATGTAAGAAAGTGCACATAAACGTGGTAGCAACACAAAACTCACTTCACGCCTCAAAGGACATAAAAGAGTGCTTATTACAAGCTAAGAATGTGTGACTATGTCCTAGAAAGACAAATTCAGGTTGAACTATATAACATGTTCCACTGTGAAAACTATTACAGACTTTATTTTATGATCATAGAATAAAACAACTCATCAAGGTATTAAAAACATGCATTGATGTGCACATCAGGTACTTAGCTGATAGCAAAACAAGGGAAATTTCCCTGTAAGTTTCAGCTGTTTTCTGATGATGATCTTGGGGTTTTTGCTTGGTAGAGGCTAATGTGCATCCAAGTTAATAAGGTTTCCTAAAAGAATGACAAATTTCTGTCAGAGTACTTGATGACCCAATAAGGTCAGTGGTAGGACCCTATTGCTGAAGACACCATATGCAGCTGACACATAAAATGGAAAGGCATGGCTGGAAAGTCAGGAGAGAGTCAGTCCCTAGACAGTCAGCGTGTCTAGTGCCAGAAGGTGCTACATGGGCAACTGGGGGAAATGACCAATATCTGTGCAAGCAACTCATGGTCTAACCTACTTACCAACAAATAACCTGTTGTGATGCCCACACAAGTGCAATAGTGGCACACAACCATGGTGGGGAACCAACTGCTCTTGATTTGGCTAACTGATCCCCTCAGTGGAATAGGACCCATAGCTGGAGTTGGGAAACAAGTCAGAACCGTATCCAAACATAATCCCACTCTCCAATATCAAGCTACCATCAATCATGGGGTACAAGAGGGCCTACACCTATTAAATTCTCTATTAAAAAAGTAAGGGTATCTCATTTGTCCTGGTGCTAACTTACTCTCCATTTGAGAATCTGCTTCTCTTTTTCAGATAGATGTAGATCCTAAGGAGAGAGGTACCCCATCATACCTTAAAAGGACCCCAACTGAAACTAAGGAAAATTGGCAAAACTTGCAAGGGTGCTGTTTTCCTGATGAACTGGATACCAGCACAAGGGGGAAGGAGACCAACACAGAGAAAAATCAACTCCTACCAAATCAGAGAGCCAGAGCCTCAGAGGCCTCCAACACCTTATCACTGAAGCAGACCAAAAATGAACCCAACATGGCTCAGGGAAATTTTGCAGAAGAGGGGTCAGAAATAATGTCAAAGCCATATGTTGGGTCATGATATGCAGAGACACTTATTGTGCCAATAACTGTGGGCTAATTCCACAATGCATGACCCATATACTTCTACAAGGAGAGGCCAATGGGGAGGGGGTAGGTCATGGATGAGCCTAATAATGGTACCAAACTGCCTGTATTTGCTGAATAGAAAACTAATTTAAAACAAATATCCTTAAACTGCTACCTGGTAATTTCTAGAATGCTGTGTAAGATGGAGGAGGTAAGTGCTATATGACTACTTAGAGGGCTAAGATAATTCTGGCTCAGGATCTGCCTAGCAGACAGCCTCAGGTCACTGAGATGAACTTCCAAACCAGGCACAGTTATGGAGGATAGTATCTTTATTGAAGTTTAAAGATCTAGGGGAAGTTCCATAATGGCAGAAGAAGCTCTCCTCCTTTATAGGTCCAAGGAGAGACAGACAGACAGAGAGAGAGAGAGAGAGAGAGAGAGAGAGAGAGAGAGAGAGCGGGAAGCCATAAGTCATATAAGCATAACCAAAAAGCAAACAAGCATGTTCCAGGGACTCCAGGCAGAATTGAAGCACTCTACACATCTTGGAATTCGGGTCCATCTTAGGGCTGGAGCCTAATATCCACCCCCAGTGACACCTCCTCCAGCCTGAATGTCTAAATCACAAACTTTAACAATATCATGAATATATTAGGGGCCCTCTGTTCAAACCACCACATTCTTCCCCTGACCCCCAGTAGATTCATAACCATCTCACATTGTATATCGGCACATTCAAAGATCCCCACAGTCCTTACCAATTTAAGATAGTTCCAAAGTCCCAAATCTTATATGAGATTTAAGATTGTCTCTTACCTGTGAGTCCTGTAAATTCAAAACAAGTTATATACTTTCAACATATAAAGGCACAGAGTAAACATTTCCAACTACTATAAGACACAACAGGGAGAAACTTAGACCAATGCAAACTCCATAGCCCTTAAGCAAATATCGAGCATATGAAGTTCAAGTCCGGTAACATAACCAGTGACTGACAGTCTTTGGATATTCCAATGCTGCACCTCCAGCTGGGCTAAGCAGCCAGGGAAAATGCCCATCCCTCATCAACAGCCTACATAGTAGCCCTTGCACAAACCCGGAATATCCAAAAATGTTTGGGTCGCCATGCAAACCATGGTCCATCTTCCAATGGCTTTGCCGGCCTCAGGGTCATCCTCCCATGTCTGTATGTCCTGTCTCAGCAGCAACTTTGAGAACAATGTGCACTTCATGACCACTCCATGCATTTTTCATACTTCTGAAACCAATACCAGGTGTGTAGTATACAGATATATTCTTAATTCAGGGAAGAAATAAATCGTAACCTTGAAAAGCAGGTTCCTTCTCCAATCAACTCTTTTTCCAAAAGAGTTTTTATGTCTATCATAGTCTTTCCTCAGGCATACTTTCCATTGTTTCAGTGTAAAGTAGTTGGGCCATCTTCCTTACAAAATGCTTTGTCAAATGCCAGTTTCATTCATCCAGACTCATTTGAAGACCTTTGTTTTCCCAGAGTTTGTGTCCAGCAGAGAAGTAAAAATGTTTATGTCAATATCAGATAGAAATCCCAGAATTCATTTTGATTGAAATTAACTGTAAGTTTTAGCAAGGGTTTTCATTATCTATGATATAATTATGAACTACATGTGAGCATTCAGCTAGGATAGGTGAAATGACTGTCATTTGGTCATCCTGCATACAGAACATTTTCCAATTTCTTTCTCTATAATTTTTCCTTTATTATTGTTTTTTTGAGTTAGGGTCTCGCTCTAGCACAGGCTGTCCTGTAATTCACTATGTTGTCCTGGGGTGGCCTTGAACTTACAGTAGTCCTCCTACCTCTGCCTCCCAAGTGCTGGGATTAAAGGTGTTTGCTGCCATGCTTTGCTCTCCAGATTTTTTGATCAAACTTGTCAGCTCTTAGTACATTTAGATGATGTTGTAATTGAAAGAAGTAATCTCCAAGGATATCAATAATTATGCTATAATATAAATTAGCTGTAGCTGATTGGCTAGGATCAGAATCATTTCTTAATTCTTCTTGCACTGAGAGTATAAATAAAGTTAGTGTGACACTGTAGATTCTGTACAACTGTATCTACATATGTCAGCTCTTGGGGGACAGACTTTGCTAAGTCTTATAAGAGAGCCATTTGTGAGATGTGCATGAAACAAGTTATCATGCACTTTTAGTGGGAAGTCCTGGAAGATTTTATTATAATGCTAAAAAAAAGACTGCATGTATTTATGGCATACTAACCATCCTTAGAACAGCAAATTTGCAAGTATATCAGGTTTTCTTTTTTTAAAAAAAGTGTTATTAATTAGTTTGTATTCAGCAAATACAGTCCGTTTGGTATCATTATTAGGCTCATCCGTGACCTACCCCCTCCCCATTGGCCCCTCCAATGAGGTATATGGGTCGTGCATTGTGGAATTAGCCCACAGTTATTGGTATGATAAATGTTTTTGCATATCATGACCTAACATGTGGCTCTGACATTCTTTCCACCCCCTCTCCCACAAAATTTCCCTGAGCCATGTTGGATTCTTTTTGGTATGCTTTAATGGTGAGGTGTTGGGGGCCTGTGATTCTCTGGATCTCTGATTTGGTAGGAGTTGATTTTTCTCTGTGTTGATCTTCTTCCCCTTTGTGCTGGTATCCGGTTCACCAGGAAAACAGCACCCTTGCTTGTTTCGCCAATTTTCCTTAGTTTCAGTTGGGGCCCTTTTGAGGTATGATGGGGTGGCTCTCTCCTTAGAATCTATATCTATCTGAAAAAGAGAAGAAAATTCTCCAACAGAGAGTAAGTTAGCACCAGAACAAATGAGATAACCCTTACATTTTATAGAGAATTTAATAGGTGTATGCCCTCTTGTCACCCACAATTGGTGGTAGCTTGATAATAGGCTTATGTCTGGATATGGTTCTGACTTGTTTCCAAGCTCCAGCTATGGGTCCTATACCACTGAGGGGATCAGTTAGCCAAATCAAGAGCAGTTGATGCCCCACCATGGCTGTGTGCCACTATTACACTTGTGTGAGCATCACAACAGGTTATTTGTTGGTAAGTAGGTTAGACCATGAGTTGCTTGCACAGATATTGGTCATTTTCCCCCAGTCGCCCATGTAGCAACTGCTGACACTAGATGCGCTGACTGTCTGGGGACTGACTCTGTTCCAGCTTCCAGCCATCTCATTCAATTTCACATGTCAACCACATAAGGTGTCTTCAGCACTAGGGTCTTACCACTGACCTTTGGTGGGTCATCAAGTACTCTGACAGAAATCTGTCTTTCTTTTTGGAAACCTAGTAAGTCTCTCTGATCAAAAGCTCATTGTGGATGATAGTCACATGCTGGTACTGGTACAGGTCAGGGGCCACTAAGAAAAGGAGGAAAAAGATAACTAATATACAAGAGCATGCACGCGTGAGAGAGAGGGAGGGTGGGAAGCTGTAGAAGATTAAGGTTAGTCTTCATCATGCCCTCTCCAGTGTCTTGTGGTTCAGATGTCCCCTGTTAGGGCCTGGTGCAGGTCTGCCTTTTAGGAAGTAGAATTTTATGGTTCTATTGACGTTTGGATCTATATTTGTGTGTCCTACCCCTCTGTTGCCTTCCCCTCCCTCCCCACCCATATTAGTGTCTAGTCCACAGAATGCTTGCTGGGTATGTAAGGTATCTTAGGTAGATTCAAGTTAGGTGCTGTAGATGAGTGAGACTATGTGGCATTTTTTTTTGTTGTTGTTTGTTTGTTTGTTTTGTTTTGTTTTTTCTGTGATTTGGTAAGTTCACTGAGAATGATCTGTTCCAGGTTCAACCATTTTTCCTCAAATTTCATTGTGTCATTTTTTTCTTACTGCTGTATAGAATTCCATTGTGTAGATATACCACATCTTAGTTATCCATTCTTCTAGTGATGAACATCTGGATTGATTCCAGCTCTTAGCTATAACGAATTTAGCTGCTACAAACATGGTTGAGCAAATCTCTCTTGCCCATGGTTTGAAGGTTTTAGGATAGATGCCCAGTAAGGGAATAACTGGGTCTGTTGGTATCTCTATAGTCAGCTTTTTCTGGAGTCTCCATATTGCTTTCCAAAGTGGTTTTACCATCTTGAATTCCCACCAACAGTGGATGAGTGTTCCTACTTCTCCACATCCTCGCCAGCATTTATTTTCATTTGATTTTTTGATGTTTGCTATCCTTATTGGGGTAAGGTGATATCTCATAGTTGTTTTAATTTGCATTTCCCTGATGATTAGTGATGATGAACAGCAAATTCACAAGTACATCAGATTTTCAACAAACCATTCAAAGACTAATATTTATAAAATTTATAAATACTGCTTTGCAATTGTAAAGTTCCTATTAGAGAAATTTTCCTTTGGAGATAGTTCACATGTTGAAAGAGCAAATTAGTGGCCAAATGTTTAAGACTCTTGATTAAAGATATCAACATTAAAAATAATTTAGTGTATTTTAAGGTATTTTATATGGCAACAAATTTTATTTCTGTAGGTATAGTAGAGGTAGCATTGTAATTGAGCAACTAGAAGCCGATGGTATTCTTTTGAATTCTGTTTCTCAGGTCTGGAGTGCTTCCTTGAAGAAAGTAGAAAATATCCATTATTTGCCTAGCTAACATTCTAATCACTTACCAGCTATCTATCTGATATTTGTGTCTCTCTCTCAATCTATCCATCTGCATGACTACCTACTTTCTGACATATTCCAGAAATAATTTCTCCTGGTGTTTTCATACATATTCAGGACAATAGTATATAAAACTTGCAACTGATACATTTAACTGGCTTATATATGTGCTTTTTGTTAAAAGTTAGTTCCATCTTACAGATGCAATAAGATTTGTAAACAAGATCTGAAAACAGCATAGTGCCTCATATTAAATGATTAACAGGGGCAGTGAACAGTAATAATGGACTTTTGATTTCCAGTTAAAATGCAATATCTACACAAAAATGTAATGGTTCCATGCTGGACTATGACATGTAATCGTCCATTTTTCATTGAGGCATTTGTCCCTTGCCTACTGTATTTCTCTCTAGTACCCTAAACAGAATATTCATTAACTTGCCTAATTGCTGTAACATGTAGGACAAGGGTATTCAACTCTCTGACAGTTTGTTTAACAACAATAAACTCAAAAATTCATCCATGTAGCGGTCTCCATAACAATGCAAAGTTCTCCCTAGTGTGTAGCAGGTAATTATTCTAAAGTTGAGTTGGACAATAATCTTTGTGTAAACAAGACATTCCTATGCAGTCTGTTGGTAATTGTTAATTAATTTTTTCCCACTGATGTAATGTAAAATTCATTTACATGCTGTGAATTGTACAGAATATTAATTACATGCTAGAGGTTTCAGAGCATCACAGAATGATAACAAAAGTGGGCCTTGATAAGCTTTTAATTGCAATCCATTCAATTGAGATATTATGTTTTCATAACCCCTTACTTTTCATTAGTTATATGTCAGTTTATAATGTAGTTGCTAATTGAAGTAGAGAATTGTGAACTTTGTTTTCCCAGTTACATACTTTGTGTGTGTGAGTTACCCAGGAAGAGAAGTACACACATACCCAGAGCAGTACTATAATGTCAAGGCCAGCAAAGCAAATACTATGGAACCAAAAAGCAAGACATATGGCCAAAGAACATGATGAAGTGTCAGGGAACTGCCATTCCATCCCTTTCATTAGCAGTGAGAAGTCAGATGGCTCAAGTACCAAGCATAGAAGAAGCCCACATGAATAATGTCATTTTGTATATATACAACATAAAGGCATTGGAATAAAAAGAATTAGCTGTTTTTGTTCAAGGATTAAAACATACAAGAAAAAAAAATTCCATCTGCTTTCAGACATTCAACCTTGAAAGAATCATACAATTGAAATTACTTAATTATAGTTAAAAATTCATTCATACAATTATTGTAATACAACCATATTTTTTCAACTCTAAAAGTTAAAAATGATAAGATGTAAAGTTAAAAGGCAAAGAGGCCCTGTTGTGCCCGTTCTCTCTCTCCCTCTTTCTCTGTCTCTCTCTCTCTCAAATAAATATATAAAATTGAAATACTCTTTGAAAATCTAAATAAAATCTTTGTCTAATTCTGAAGACTATACACTTCTAACATCTTTTCATTTAGAAACATGGTCCCTTATATTGTTTAGAATGATATTTTGAAATAGTATCTTCATTGAAATAAAATACACAATTGTTTTATTATATTTCAACAACTATTATGTATTCTACAATGTTAGCAAAAAAAGGTAATATTTATTTTCAGAAGAGTCACTCTGCAAAGACCACCTTCAAAAACTAGATCTCTGGAAAACATATTTTGCTGATTTGCAGTAATTAAATTTCCATTTCTGTTATAAGAGAGAACAGTATTTGGGCTTCAGAATTAAAGTTTCTTTCTTAAATCTAAACTTCCAAGCCATTAATCAGTCTGAGGAAGAAAAGGTAAGCAGAGTCATGAGGAATTGCTCATTTTGGTTCCAAAAGCATGATGCTAATATGTTAGTGGTGTGTTGAGGGGGGAATGCATCAGTTCAATAAATTTCTGAATTGATAAAAAGGATTATGGACAAAGCACTGCAGTGCACTTAATTCAACAGAAATGTCAATTGTGGTGCTATTTTTATAGCTCTAGAGAAAAGATTGATAAATGTTAATAATAAATTGTCAATTATATCATTATTGAAATTATAGTTCCTAAGCCATAAGTTTTACATTTTATTATATCAGTTCAACCTTTCACGATTTTTTTTAAAAATAGCCTTTGCTCTGTCTTAAAAGTAAGACACAATATAGCATGTGCATATAATTCATATATACATATTTATTGCTCATCAATTGGTAAACTTGAATTGCTTTCCATTGCTACTGACTTTGCTTCATGTTTGATCCTTGGAGTGTCACTGAGTAGACACTGTGGCTGTTTAACTGAGTTAGTCTATACCTTGTTAAAGATTATATCAGTTACTTTATCCTTGCTGGATACAAGACTTAATCAGAAGCAGCTAAGGGAAGGAATGATGTTAATCTGGTTTATGGTTCTTAGAGGTAGAGTGCATCATGGTATTGACAATGGCAGGAGCAGGAAGCGAGTTTCACATCATCACAACGTTATACTGCAGAGTGCCAGAACAAATTATAGCACTTAAAAGTTGACACCTTTCTTCCAGCAAGGTCCTGGTTCCCAAAGTCTCGACAACCTTTTCACAAACTGAGAATTAAGTATTCAAACACATTAGTCCAAGGAGTACTATTGCAGGAAGTTTCATGTTGCTGGCAGAAAGTACCCAACCAAAAGCAGTTTATGGAACAGAACACTTCTTTAGCATCTAGACTACTTCAAAAGAATCTGCATTCTTCCTGCTTTCCCATTGTTAATTAGCTGGCCCAATTTCAATTGGTTGTGATCTCTCAAAAAATTGCAGTTGAATGGGCAGCAGCTTGGGCCCAAAGATTTCCTTTTTTTTTCCCCCTCTGCTATATCCTTCTGCTTACACTGGTCTGTTTTTACACAATACACCCCTACACAAATTCTCAGGGCACAAACTGGCAGAACACAGCAAACCTCTCACACAGACTGCATTTAACCCAGTCCTGACAAATTTCTTTGCCATCCTCATAAGCCAAACCTCGCAGTCCATAGTTCTTACTACATTCAGATCTTTCAACTCTAACAGAATGTTCCATCAATCTGTACTTACAGGATTGCATGGTGTCTCTTAGGTCATGCTTCAAATCTGCCCACAGGCTTTATCACAAGCAACCCCATTTCCTGCTGCCAATTTTTTAATGTTGCAGTCAGCTTTGCATTGGTAGAAGACAACACCTAAGCAAGAGTGTTTATGGGAGGAGAGGGTTTATTTTGGCTTACAGGTTTGAAGGTAGACTCCATGATGGTAGGAAAATGATGGCATGGGCAGAGGTTAGACATCACCTGGCCAACATTAGGTGGACAACAGTAGCAGGAGAGTGTGCCAAACACTGACAAGAGGGAGCTGGCTCTAGCACCCATAAGCCTACCCCTGAAAACACACTGCCCCCAGGAGGCTACAGTCACCAAATGGCCACCAGATGGAGGAGACCTTCAGAACACATAAGTTTATGGGAGAAACCTGAATCAAACTACTACAAGGATTATCCCTTTACCTTGTACTTTCTTTAAAATAATCCTCCCTTTTTAGCTAGAAGGGTCCTATATCCCCTACCTAGTGAAAAGTCTCTTCTGTATAGATAACTTCTAGTTCTACCTTTTTAAATAATTTTAATTTATGTAAGTTTATGTTTTGACTTTAGTTTCGATCTTTATCAACAGAGTATCTATCCATTTGTTTAAAAGACCATGAACAAAAGACTTACACGAAAAACTGAGTAGTCTAATTCATTTTATTCCTGACTTCTTTCACACAGATCTATCAAGTTCATGTTAATTTCAACTGTTTTCACTAAACTTACTGTTATTTGTTACAAATGTCAGAGATGCTAGATGCCAGACAAATGTAAAGAAAAAAATTGTTGATGTTTTAGTTGATAGGTCTTGTTGATTTCTTACAGTATATGAGAATCTGGCTACTTAACATAATATCTACAAAAATACTCACATACACATAAATATTTCTCTACTATATTCTTAATGAATTCATTTCACATTTTTAACATTTACTGAGACAGATTCTCACAACATAGCCTGGGATTATATCCATTTTAATAGCAAATCAGCTTTAGCCTCAGCCAAATATTGTATCATTGTATTTCTTTGTTCAAAAATTGTCTTCTCTCTGAAATTCATAATTTTGTCAATTTTCTTTTCTTTTTTAAATTTTTTTTGTTCATTTTTACTTATTTATTTGAGGGTGACAGAGAAAGAGGCAGATAGAGAGAGAGAGAAGAAGAGAGAGATTTTCAACTGACAGTTTTGTTTTGCTTTGCTTTCTTCTGTTCTGGTCTAATAACTGTGATTAGACTGTCCATATACCATCTGAAAAATTGGAAGTCTTTTTCCATCAGCCCTAGCATGACAGAGAATGTGTAAGGTACACCTGCCCTTCTACTCTAAACAATCATCCTTCCTGGTTTCCCTGCCACACTGAAGAAAAATGGATTATTTTTCATTAATTCATCATTTATTCTTTATTAATATACACATTTAGATTGGGTTAACCCTAATATCCCCACCGATGCCCCATCTCCTGCCTCTCTATGCTGCTTTCATACTTTCACACTAATTATTCCCCCATTGACTTCAATGTCTCTTGAGCTCTGGTACCTTTCCTTCCCTTATTTGAAACCTCATTTTTCCTCCATCTCATAAACTCCTTTCATGTTTCTTGGCATCTACAAACTCTCCACCCCCAATAACACACACACACACACACACACACACACACACCTTGTGCTAAGCTATTATCTATATATGAGAGGGAGAAAGTAGTATTTGTCTTTCTGTCCCTGAGTTCCTCACTTACTATACTTACTATAGTTTTTTCCAGTTCTAACCATTTTCTAGCAAATTTAATAATTTCATTCTCACTTTTGAACATTGTATATATGTATGCATTTTCTTGCTATTGAGAAGAGTACAGAAATAAATGACAATGGGCAAGTGTCTCAATAGCAGGGTATAGAGAGGCCTTGGGGAATATGTCTAGGAGTGGCATATGTAGTTCCATTTTTAGCTTATTGGGACTTCTGCACACTGTTTTCCTTAGTGGCCACACAAGTTTATACTCCCAACAGTTTCTCTTTCCCCACACCCTCATCAGGGTTTACTATCACTGGTTTTATCATTTGTTTTCTTAATAAATGAAAACCATTCTGACAGAGGTGAGAAAGATTCTCAAAATAGTTTTAATTTCCATTTCCCTGATGGCTAAATATAAATATAAATATATATATATGTTGGCTGTTTGTACTTCTTATATTGAGAACTCTCTGTTTAATTCTTTAACCATTTTTTGTTTGTTTGTTTTTAAAATTTTTGGGGTTCTTGGTATATGTTAGATATTAGTCCTCTGTCAGATGTATCACATGAAAGAGTTTATCCCATCTGTGGTCTGTCTTTTCACTCTGTTAACTTTCCATTGCTGTATAGGAGCTTTATCATTTCATGGGCTCCAATTATTAATTGTTGATGTAATTATTCCCTCAAGGGGTAGGATCATTCAGAAAGTTTTTACACATTCTTACATTTTGAAGATTTTTCACTATCTTTTCCTGTAGCAGTTTCAGAATTTTAGGATTTTTTTTTTCCATTCTTTCACCTTGGTAGTGTCTGTCATGTATAATTTATAACGGATTTCTTGGAAACAACTGAAATATCAATCTTATCTTTAAATCTAATCAGATAGGTTGTGTCTTTTGAGGAACTGAATAATATTAATATTTATACTTATTATAGAAATATGTGTGTTATTTCTTGTCATTGCAGTAATACTGTTCTATTGGGCACTTCTTAAATCTCCCTTGCTTAAGTATTATTCCATTATTATTTATTATTCCTTGTGATCTCAAGGATAGGTTAGTCTATATCTTCACTCTGGAGAATTTCTTCAATTATCTTTTGTTGAGCTGAATTAATAGTAATGAATTTCTTGAGGATGTTCTTATCATGGAATGCTTCCCTTCCTATTTCAATTACTATATACAGCTTTCTTTAATAGAGCACTCTTGGCTTGTAGTTGACTTTCAAAGCATGAAATTCATCATTGCAAGTCCTTCTAGCTTTGAAAGTTTCTCTTGAGAAATTTGTTGCTATTCTGATAGAACTATCTTCATATGTGAGTTGATGTTTCTCTCATGCTGCTTTCAATATGCTTTCTTTATTCACTGAGTTTAGGGTTTTTATTGCAGAAGATCAAGTGGAAGTTCTTCTTGATCTTGTTTGCTTGGTGCTCTAAGTGACTTTTGTGTCTAGATTGTCATACTTTTCTCTAATTTAGAGATATTTCCTGCTATCATTTTATTTATGCACATGTTGTGTTGTGCCTCTAGATTATAACTTCATATTTGATAAACAAGATAACTAAATTTGGTCATTTCCTAGTGCCCTGAGTATCTTGAAAGTCCTGCCTACACCTCTTTAAACTAGACATGTACAATTTGAGATCTTCTAATTCTTCCACCTTGTCTTCAATCTCAAATATTTTGTCCTGTCTTTGACTCATGCTTTTGGTTAGACTTCCCAAAAAGCTTTTAATTTGACTTAACATGTTTTTCATTTCATGTATTTGCTTGTTTTTCTCTTCAGTATTTCTCTCTATTGATTTATTCTGTCAGATATTTTATTTCTTTCCTTATGTTGATCAACTGTTTTCTTTCTGTTTTTTAAATGTACTCATGGGATTCATTCTTCTTTCATTTTTTGAGCATAGTACTAAGCATTCTTCTGAATTCTATTTATATTTTTTAAAATTTTAATCTCAGTAGAAGCCATTGCTAAATAATTAATTTTGAAGGGATATTGTTACCTTAGTCCTTCATATCACCTATATTTTCTTAGGTTCCTTATGATCTTAAAGTGTGAATTACATACCTGGAGTTAGATTTATGAATTTTAAGGGGTCTTATTACCATAGTTTTTCATATTACCTTTATTTTTTTCATGTTACTTATGATCTTGCATTGTGTACTAAACATCTGGACTTAGATTGTTGATTGAATATATTTGTTTAAATTTTATTTATTACTTATTTAATTATTTAATTTCACTCTTTCCCTTGTTTACAGTGAAGACCTACAATGATGAAAAATAGCTATGTTGATGTGGGGGTACAGGATCATTTCCTTTAGTTAAAGTAATTTCTAGAGAAGAACATCAGTTCTCTTGTGAGAGGTATAAATCTCTTTGGTATAAAGGCTCTCCAAAGATAAAGACAGGGTGCAAGTTTTCAGGTGTACATGGCACCCTAGGAACAGAGAGTAGTTTCAAAGTTCAGAGCAGAAGGGTAGGGGAAATCCCTTGGGTCCACAAGAGACAGAGGCTTATGGGTATACAGAGCTCACAAGAGATGAAGTGTGGGGCTGAGTTCCCTGGAGATGAAGGGCCCTCCAAAGGATGTGACCAGGCCAGATCCCCTCAAATATGAAGGGTAGATACAAAGTCTCTCCAGTGAAAATGCCACACCACCACCCACTGGTGCTAAATGGCAGATCAAAGCCTCTGGAATGTGGAGAGTTCCTTGGAGACGAAGGACTTCCAGAGGCTCTCAAGTGTGCAAAGCTCCTTAGAAGAGCAAACTGACCACCCAGAGGTGCAGAGTATACCCCAAGAGGTAAAGGGTAGGCCAAAGATTCACAGGAATGCAGAGTTTCTGAACAAGGGTGTCTGTAGCTCAAGATGTAGTCCTGACAGTTCAGATCTGTCATAATTCTACTTTTATCAAGCATATGTGACCTTCAGCCACCATAAATTCATGTTATCTTGAAACAGCTGCTTAGGGGAGAAAATGGCCCTTCCTAAACCTCATTCACTGGAGTTATACTTTCTGGATTCAGGCATTGATCTTCAAAATTCACTGTGTCTTCAAAATAATGTTGTGCTTCCTGACCCACCTGACAGTGTTGGTCCTGAAGCCCAAGCTGGGATTTGAAGGTACTAATCATTTCCTTATGCTGCTGTTCACTCCGCCCATCTTGCTTGAAATTCATTTGTTTTTCATAGACTAACTTCAAGGATACTTCTTGGAATTTTCTTTCAACTTCGTTGTTTAGGTTTTACTCATAAGTGATAAATTTATTGTTGACCAAGTTTTATTCCTTTCTTCCTTTTCTTTGGCCTAATTTTGGTGAAGAAAAATTGTTACATCTTTCTGGAAAAGGTCAGGTGAGTATGTCATTATTAAAACCTAGAAAATTTAAAAATATTGGTCTCCTGAGGTTGATTGGTGAAAGTTTAGAATAACAGCATGGAAATTACATTTCCTCTGAAAGTCTAAAGCTTTGTTCCATTTACATCTAGCTTCTAGTTTTATTATTTAAAAGTCCAAAGCTGTTCTGTGCTTGATCATTTGCATATGAACTCCATATTTTCCTTTCACAGACTTTATATTTATTTTTCTTTATTTCTTATTGTTTAAAATTGTATAAAATTATGTGTTTGAGTGATGCTAGTCTTTTAAAAGCATGTTTTATGTTTAAGATTTAGGTTTCATCACTATCTACACTTTTCACATTAAGAAACTGACACACAAATAGATTTAGTAACTTTCCCAAAGTTACCCAAAGTAAAAAAAAAAAAAAAAAGAGTCTATATCATCTAGCTCTGTCATTTTCTATCACAAATATGATGAAACTAAGAAGTAAAAACCTTTCAAAATTGAGCTGAAGGTAAGGATTTCTTAAGCATTCTGTTATGAATTGGGCCTCTCATACAGTAAGATTTCTATGATTACTGCATGGAAAACAGTATACATTTCATTAAGCCATTAAAAATACTAAATCATAGTAACCATCATTAATGAACATGTTTTCTTTGAATGTTTATGAACACTATACATACACATAAATTATTTTTAGTATCTGGAACAATCTATATTATAGGTGGTTTTATACATAAGTGTTAATAACAAAAACAATGATAGCTAATATAAGAATAATTACAAACTTATGTTTGTAATAATTACAAATTTGTTTCCAAATACATATAAATACAAATTACTTACATAAACTACCTATACATTTTATGTAGAAAAGCAAATATCATGACAAGGTCAAGGTTGGAAAGAAAAATTAATGGGGTTAGGCTAACATTTTAGGTATTAAAATATATAGGACTATAATAACTTGGATAATGTACTCTGGAATCAAGAAATGAAGATTAATAAGAGAAATTTCATAAATGATATATTACAAGGACATGGCATATTAAAAACAAAGAATCAAATGGGTGATTCAAAAAGTAGTGTTTAACCTATTCCTTTCTGCCATCACTGAAAATACAAACTCAGAAATAGAGACTTTCTGCAGAATTATACAATTCCAAGAAATTGGTTACTTGAAATAGAACAGAATTTGTTTATGCTAAGGGTTGTCAGCACCAAGTAAAGAAAATAAGCAATTTTTTGGAGCTAAAGTATACTTGAATACATTAACTGCTCACAAAATCACCATGGACAGTGATGTTACCAAATAGCTCAAGAACTTATAACATGAATAATCAAACTCCCTGCGTGTGACACAGTTTCTATTGGTGGTCACCAATAAGACTTCCAGCCCTTCATGTTTCTACTACCACATGTTTTCAGGATTGTGCTTAGAAAGGAGAGATGGGACTCCAAACTTCCAGAAACACAGCACCATTTTCAATTATAAAAGTTAAATTATGCAGTGCTAATTAATAATATTACAAATTTCAATAGTTGGAAACAACACGTTTTCATTTGTGAAAAAAACCATTGTGGGCTCTGTGTTATAGCCACTTCCAGTCTAGAACCAAAGTAACAAAACATTTACTATATATGGACAAGTAGATTTGTCAAAAGAGGAAGAGCACATCAAATTGCACAAGTTTCTTAAATCTCTGCTTAAACAGTGGTTAAGATACTTCTCATTACCCAGAAAAAATAAAACAGGCAGAACAAATATTCATATATTATTCCAAATAAATAAATAATAAATAAATAAATTTTTATTCCACAGTTTTGAAAAAATTAAACACATGAATCAGCAACATTAATTCCTAAAACTCCTATTTTATGTTCAAGCAGTGGATAAATTTCCAACATAACAATGAATTACACGGGCACTAGATATATTTTAATAAAAACACATATATATTTTATGATGACCTCAGAATTGAAAGGGACTTGTATCAATGTTATGAATACATATTTATTGAAAAAAATGTAATTTATGATTAGTACATACAACATTTAATGTATAGACCTATAGAATAGACTTAAGAACCCAGACTTTGGGTCAAGCCACTATAGCTACTTGATATTTGACAAAGGCCCTAACAATATAGGCTGGAAAAAAGACAGCATCTTCAACAAATGGTGCTGGACAAACTGGATAACAATATGCAGAAAATTGAAACTTGATCCACACATCAATCCATGCACTACACTCAAGTCCAAATGGATAAAAGACCTCAATATAAGACCAGAATCTCGACTACTACTGGAAGAAAATATGGGAAGAACTTTCCATTATATAGGAATGGAAAAAGACTTCCTGAACAAAACCTCAACCAATGGGATGACATGAACCTGAACAGTTTCTTTACAGACAAGCATACAATAACCAAAGCCAATAGATTACCCACAGAATTGGAGAAAATATTTACTGGTTATCCAACTGACAGAGGCCTAATCTCTATAATCTACAAAGAACTCAAAAACTTCAGCACTAAAAAGTCAAACACCCCACTCACAAAATGGGGCAAAGAGCCGAACAGGCAGTTCTCAGAGGAAGAAATACAAATGGCAAACACACACTTAAGAAAATGTTCATCATCCCTAATCATCAGGGAAATGCAAATTAAAACAACTGTGAGATTGCACCTTATCCCAGTAAGGATAGCAAACATCAAAAAATCAAATGAAAATAAATTCTGGCGAGGATGTAGAGAATTAGGAACACTCATTCACTGTTGGTTGGAATGTAAGATGGTAGGACCACTTTGGAAAGCAATATGTAGACTCCTGAAAAAGCCGACTACAGAGATATCAAAAGACCCAGTTATTTCCTTACTGAGCATCTACCCTAAAACCTTTAAACCACAGGCCAGAAAGATTTGCTCAACCAAGTTTGTAGCAGCTCAATTCCTAATAGCTAAGAGCTTGAATCAATGCAGATGTCCATTGCTAGAAGAATGGATAACTAAGATTTGGTATATCTATACAATGTTATTCTATTCAGCAGTAAGAAAAAAAATGACACAATTACATTTGAAGAAAAATGATTGAACCTGGAACAGATCAATCTCAGTGAACTTATCACATAAAGAAAACTGCCACATAGTCTCACTCATCTACAGAACCTAAACTTAATGTACCCAAGATGCCTTACATACCCAGCAAGCATCTCAGGCACTAGACGATAGGATGGGTGGGGAGGGAGGGGAGGGCAATAGAGGGGTAGGAAACACAAATCTAGACCCAAATGGCAATGGTACCATAAAATTCTACATCCCAAAAGGTAGACCAAATGGCTGAACCTTCACCAAGCCCTTAGAGGGAACACCTGAACCACAAGACACTGGAAAGGGTATGATGAAGACTAACCTTAATCTTCTACAGTTTCTCTCTCTCTCTCTCTCTCTTTCTCTCTCTCTCTCTCTTCTCTGTAACTATTTTATATTAGTTATCTTTTTCTTCCTTTTCTTAGTGGGCACTGACCTGTAACTCCCAGTACCAGCATGTGGCTATCATCCACAATGAGCTTTTGATCAGAGAGACCTAAAAGTTTTCCTAAAAGAAAGACAGATTTCTGTCAGAGTACTTGATGACCCACCAAAGGTTAGTGATAAGACCCTACTGCTGAAGACACCTTATGTGGTTGACACGTAAAATGTAATGGGATGGCTGGAAGCTGGTAGAGTCAGAGAGTCAGTCCCCAGACAGTCAGCGCATCTAGTGTCAGAAGGTGCTACATGGGCGACTGAGGGAAAATGACAAATGTCTGTTCAAGCAACTCATGATCTAACCTACTTATCAACAAATAACCTGTTGTGATGCTCACACAAGGGCAATAGTGGCACACAGCCATGGTGGGAAACCAACTGCTCTTGATTTGGCTAACTGATCCTCTCAATGGTACAGGACCCATAGCTAGAGCTGGGAAACAAGTCAGAACCATATCCAAACATAAGCCCACTCTCCATTGTCAAGCTACCACCAATCGTGGGTGACAAGAGGGCCTACACTTATTAAATTCTCTATAAAATAGTAAGGATTATCTCATTTTTCTAATGCTTACTCTGTGTTGGAGAATTTTCTTCTCTTTTTCAGATAGATGTAGATCCTAAAGAGAGAGCCACCCTATTATACCTCAAAAGGGCCCTGGCTGAAACTAACACCAATTGACAAAAAAGGAAGGGTGCTGTTTTCTTGGTGAACCAGGTACCAGCACAAGGGTAAAGGAGATTAACACAGAGAAAAATCAACTCCTACCAAATCAGAGATCCAGAGACCCAGAGGCCCCCAACACCTCATCACTGAAGCAGACCAATAATGAACCCAACATGGCTCAGGGAAATTTTGCAAAAGAGGGGGTGGAAAGAATGTCAGAGCCACATGTTGGGTCATGATATGCAGAGACATTTGTCGTACCCATAACTGTGGGCTAACTCCAGGATGCATAACCCATATACCTCAACAAGGAAGGGCCAGGGTGAGGGGATAGGATATGGATGAGCCTAACAGTGATACCAAATTGACTGTATCTGTTGAGTACAAAATTATATCCCAATAAATAATCAAGATAGATCTAAAAGAAAAAAAAATCAGTGGCAAAATAAAAATGATCAATGAATAAATATTCTATAAATTAGATTACAGAAAGTCAAGGAATTCATACTATATACAGAGTTCTTGAAATCAATATGCTGGGCTGGGCAGGTGGCTCATTGGATAAGAATGCTTGTCACACAAACACAAGTCTGAATAGGCCTGAACAGATGTGTAAATAAATAGGCATGGCCATGCATGCTGTGACCCCAGGCTTCTGGGTAGCAGAGACAGAATTGCTGGGGCTTGCACACACACACACACACACACACACACACACACACACACACAGCACACACACAGCATACACGCACATCCTCATGCATGCACACACACCACATAACATCACATGACACAAGCTCATGCAAAAATAAATGAATAAAACAGAAAAATAAATATTGTAAAGTGACATAAAACAATAAAACATTGGTGAGACATCTAAAGACAAACTTTAGGTGAAATTGGAACATATGACTAGTAATATTCATTCTTAAGAGATGTATAACTAAGTATAGGGAGAATGTATGCTATACTTATCTTACAGACAAAGGTGAACACTGTTGACAATACGTTAGTTTTAATAGATATGGAGTGGGACAAAGGAAGACATCAATTTTTAGTGGGAAGGCAAATGTTTAAAAAACTAGGAAGGAGCATGTGATGTTATTGATTAAAATTAATGATATAAAATCTTGTAACTGAACAACTTCAAGTATTTAGATTGTTCATTATATATGAGGAAAGAAATAGAACATGAGATATTTATTCCAGTGGTTTATTTAATAGCCCAACTCAGAGTCCATAAGCAATACAGGAATGTATAAGTAATGGAAATTGATGACATAATTCAAGCACATGCATGTAAGAGAGTATTGGGAATTTCTGCCAAAAAATTCTATAGATATATCCCAAGGTATTCTGAAGAAAAATTTAAAATAAAAAATAAGGCCCAGAAACAATATACGATATTTGAAAATCTTATTAAAACAGTAGTATATACTGCTCTAAAGAAAATATTAAATTTGTACCATGATTTATTCTAGGTAGCAATGAATAGCTATTGGAAATCAGGATGATTTCTTTTTCATTCTATATAATTTTCATACTTTTGTATTTTACTACTATATTTAGAAATCAACTAAACTTGACAACACTTACTTAAAGGGGGTCTATGAATGATTTCTTTGTAAAATAATAGCTGAGTAATGTTAATATATTTTTTCATTGAACTAATTTCATCTAGGCTGTAGTGGAGGTAAATTAGTTGTAACAATAAGGAGACCATTACTAATAATAAGATTTTGTTTACTTGAAGCATGTAGTTCTTAATAAATATGTAATAAAAGCAATATACATTTAAAATATAATCCTATTCAACTATGTTACTTTCATGCTATTTTACTAGGTTTTCATATATTTCATATACATTAAATTTATTAATTAATCAAGACACAGAGAAAAATATAATGATACATATATAGTGATGTTACAAACTTATTACTTTTTGAGCTAAACAAATATTGATTGAAAACAAGCATATTCCAAAATTTAATAAATTAATTATCTTTAAAGTATCAGTAGCTAATGTTTACTCCAAATGTCTACATTTTGCATTTTAAAATGCACATTAGTCTGGTAAGATGTGGTAGTTAAGACAAAAAATAATCTGTTATGATTAAAAATTTAAAACAAGGACTGGAGAGATGGCTTAGTGGTTAAGCGCTTGCCTGTGAAACCTAAGGACCCCGGTTTGAGGCTCGATTCCCCAGGACCCATGTTAGCCAGATGCACAAGGGGGCACACGCAGCTGGAGTTCATTTGCAGTGGCTGGAGGCCCTAGCACACCTATTCTCTCTCTCTCTCTGCCTCTTTCTCCGTCTTCCTGTCACTCTCAAATAAATAAATTAAAATGATAAACAAAGCTTTAAAAAAATTGAAACAAAAAAATCACACTTATTTCACTGAGATGCAGGTGCGCTTACTGTCTCACAAAGGATTCAGTAGAGAGATGCCTTGGTGGCTTGTCATATTGGCAAAAAAGATTCATTGTATGTTGCTGATCTGCTGACGTGCATCTTTTATTTTAGAGCCCCAGATGAATGCTTGTGTTCAACTGTCTTGCTCATGTAACAGTTATCAGAAAGTTGGAATGAAAACAATTAAGGTTCAGATTTTTTCTGTCCCAAATCATTTGTTAGAATTTGGCTCCATGCCTTAAAAGATGAGATAGTTAATCTCAATTGTTAACATAATTGAATCTAGAATCACCATGGAAACACATCTCAGGATATGTCTGTGAGAGTTTTAGATTAAGCAAATTGAAATGGGAAGAGCCATCCTAACTGTGGGAGAGACAATTCCATGGGTTGGGTCCCTGACAATAAAAGGTGCAGGGATGCTGGGCACTGGTATTCATCTCTGCCCTTGACTGTGGCTGGAATCCCTTCCCTGACAACATGGACTGTGTTCTCTGGCGCCCTAAGCCAAAACAAGCCTCTCTGTAAACTGCTTGTTGTCAGGTATTTGGTCATAGTGATGAGATAAACAACTAATACCACTTACTTAAGAAGTCCAGTCACATGCCATTAATCCTAGCACTTGGAAGGCAAAGGTAGAAGGATCACCAGGAATTCCAGGCAACCCTGTGATTACATAGTAAATTTCAGGTCAGTCTGAGCTAGAGTGAGACCCTACCTCAAAAAAAAAAAAAAAATTAAAGTCCAGTCTTCACTTTTACAATGAAAGGTTGTATGCCTCTTCATTAAAAATTGAGATTTTTATTTTTTTACTGACAGCTGCCAGAATTATAGACAATAAGCCATCACAATTTCCTTACCTCCCCCACTTTTTCTTTCACAAATCCAATCTCTATCATATGGTCTCCTCTCTCAATTAGTCTCTTTTTTATTGTGATGTCATCATCTTTTCCTCCTATGAAGGTCATATGTAGATAGTATCAGGCAGTGTGAAGTTGTGGATATCCAGGGCATTTTGTGTTTGGAACATTGCACTGTCAGCAATCTTACCCTTCCTTTGACTGCCACCTCTTCTGCAATGACCCTGAGACTTGAAAGGTGTGATAGAGATGTTACAGTGCTGAACACTCCTCTGACACTTCTTCTCATCACTTTGGTGACTTTTCAGTCATCCCAGAAGTCACTATTTGCAAACTAAAAGTGAGAGTAGCATTAATATATGGATATGAATCTTAAGGGAAGTCCTTATCAGTTTGGTGAGCATAATATATGTGTTTAGCCCGATACCTGCAGGTGTTAAGACACTAGGGCTCATGACCTCTCATTTCATTGCCAGGCATGCATTCCCTTCCATGGAGTAGGTCTCCAGTCCAATTAGTTAGTGCTTGGATTCCCCTATAGCAGACATGCCACTATTGCATCCATTGGCTCTTTTGGCATGGCTGACCAAACTTAAGATTGTGGTGTCCACTGTTGTTTATCTCCACTGATGACTTCTATCTCCCATAGGGCTGCATGCAGCATAGTTTTTTTTCAGCTTTCTGTCAACCGGTTTACATGGAGGAAGTTTTCAGCTCAGTTCCAGCTTGATTTCTCAGTGACCTTGCAGTCCAAGCATGTGGAGTCTTCAGAAATAGTCTTATCATCTGTTCCTGTTGAGAAACCAAGAAACTTGGCAGTGGTCTAATGTTTTGAGGGTATCAGGGTCTCCCTGGCCAACAATTAACTTAAAGCTATCCCATCCCTGGCACTGAAATTTTTCTAGTAACAATCTATGGCTTCTTGGTGAGCCATTGTCCAAAACAAGTAAGTTTCCAGAGGGCTTAATCACATCCTCTTAAATTTTCATTAACCCTTCCCCAACCCTTGCTTTGCTCAATCACTTCCTCTGATCTCACTTAGGCCATTCCACCCCTAGTAATGTGTTCATTTACTTACGTATACAATATCATCCCCTTAAGTCCTTTCCTCTTCTCCCTCCGTCATAGGCCCTTTTTAGCTCCCTGGCCTCTGCTACAGATTTTTGCTCTAACTCACATACAAGTCTAAACCTTTGTAGCTAGGATCTACATATGAGCGAGAATGTGCAGCATTTGGCTATCTAGACCTGTTACCTCACTTAGTATAATCCTTTATTACAAATTTCATTTTTCTTCACCACTGAACAGAGCTGCATTTTATGAATGTACCTCAGTTTAATTATCCATTTATCAGTTGAGGGATATGTAGGCTGGTTCCATTTTCTAGGTATTGCAAATACCACAGCAATAAATATGGGTGTGCAAGTATCTCTAGGGAAGTGGGACAACACCTTAGGATATATTCCTAGGAGTGTTATAGCTGGGTCATATGGTTAACCTACTTTTAGCTGCCTCAGGAACCTCTACACTGATTTCTCCAATGGCTGTACCAATTTACATCCCCTCTCACAGTGTAGAAGTGTTCTGTTCCACTTTTTATCCATCCTCACTAGAAGTTGTTGTCATTTGTTTTCTTGATGATAGCCATTCTGACAGAAGTGAGATGACATCTCAAAGTAGTTTTACCTTCAAATTCCTTGACAGCTAAGGATGTCGAACTTTTTTTACATGTCTATAGTCCATCTGTATTTCTTCTTTTGAGAACTCTCTGTTTAATTCCATAGCCAAGTTTTTTTAACTTTTTATTTCTAATTATTTAGATTTTTGAGTAATTTGTATCTTGGATATTAATCCTCTATAAGATATATAGCTGGCAAAGATTTCCTTCCATTTTGTAGGTTGTCTCTTTGCTCTATTTACAGTTTTCTTGGTGATACAAAGGCTTTTTAATTTTATTTTTAATGAGATTTCAGTGCTTGATTAGTGGTTTCATTTCCTGAGCAACTGGGACTATATTAACAAAATCATTGCCTATGCCAATATTTTGAAGGGTTTCCCCTACTTTTTTCTCTAGCAATTTCATGGTTTCAGATCTGATATTAAAGTCTTTCATGTGTTTGGACCTGATTCTTGTGCATGGACAGAGGGAAGGATTTATTTCCATTCTTCTAGATCCAGTTTTCCCATTACCACTTCTTAAAGAAGCTGTCTTTTCTCCAAAGAATGGTTGTCATTTTTCTTGAAGATCAAATGGTTGTAGCTATCCAGACTTGCATGTGGGTCCTCTATTCTGTTCCAGTGACCTATGTGTTTTTTTTTTTTTGTTTGTTTTGTTTTTGCCAGTACCATGTTGTTTTTGTTAATATGGCTTTGTAATATAGTTTAAAATCAGGTACAGTGATATTGCCAGCATTATTTTTGTTGCTCAAAATTGTTTTGGCCATTTGAGATTTTGTGTGCTTTCAAATGAATTATAGGATTTTTTTTTTTTCTATTTCCATGAAGAATGTGTTGGACCTTTGGTTGGATTTGCATTAAATGTGTGGATTTCTTTTGGTAAGATTAACATCTCCACTATATTGATTCTTCCAATCCAGGAACGTGGGATGCTTTTCCATTTCTCTCTTGAGTATGTACAGTTTTCTTGTAGAAATCCTTCAATTACTTGGTTAGGCTTATTCCAAGGTAATTTACTCATCTATTTTTTGAGGCAAATGTGAATGGGAGTAATTCCCCGATTTAATCCTCAGTATATTTGTTGTTAGCATATAGGAAGGCTACTGATTTTTATGTATTTATTTTGTGTTCTTTTATATTGCTAAAAAGGTTTATTATCTCTAAGAGTTCACTGGTAGAGTTTTTAGGGTCCTTTATGTATAGAATCGTACCATCTGCAAATGATGATAGCTTGAACTCTTCCTTTCTAATTTGTATGTATATGTGGCTCGTGCCTTAAAGATATATATAAGACTTCCAGTACTATAATAATTAAAAGTGGGGACAGTGGACACCCTTGTCTTGTTCCTGATTTTAGTGGAAAAGCTTCAAGTTTTTCCCCATTTAGTATGATTTGGGCTGTAGTTTTATTATAAATAGCCCTTATTATGTTGAGATAAATTCCTTCTATTCCCACTTTCTTTATGTCTTTTACCATGAAGAGATGTTGGATTTCATCAAATGCATTTACTGCATCTATTAAGATGATCATGTGATTTTTGTCTTTCAATTCATTTATATGGTATAATACATTTGATTTGCATATGCTGAACCATCCCTGCATCTCTAGAGTAAAACTTACTTGGTCGGGGTAAATGATCTTTTTGATATATTCTTGTGTTTTGTTTGCCAAAATTTTGTTGAGAATTTTAAACCTATGTTCACGAGGGAGATTGGTTTGTAATTTTGTTGTTTTTAATCTCATTTTGGTATCAAGGTGATGCTTGTTTAGTAGAAGGAGTTTGGTAGTATTCCTTCCTTTTCTATTTTATGGAAAAGTTTGAGAAGTATTAGTGTTATTTCTTCTGTGAATGTCTGGTAAAATTTACCTGTTAATCAATTTACACCTACTAGTTTTTTAGTTAAGAGATTTTTTTATAACTGTTTTGATCTCTGTGCTTGTTATGGGACTGTTTGGGTGGTTAATTTCATCTTGATCTAATTTTGGTAGGTCATATAATTCAAGAAAATCATCCATGTTTTTCATATTTTCAAACTTAGTAGAGTATATGTTCCTAAAGTATGTCCTCATGATTTTCTGAATTCCATTGGTATATGTTGTAATGGTGCCTTTTAATCTATATTTTTATTTATTTGTGTCTCTTCTCTCTTTATTTGGTCAGATTTGCTAATGGTTTATCTATCTTGTTTATCTTTCAAAGAACCAACTCTTTGTTTCATTGATTCTTTGTATTATTTTTTTGTTTCTATTTCATTAATTTGTTTTATTAATTATTCCTGTCTACTGATTTTTGGTTTACCTTGTTCTTATTTTTCCAAGGCCTTAAGGTGAAGCATTAAGTTGTTGACTTGCTAATTTCTTAATATAGGCACTTAAATCTATGAATTGCCCTCATAGAATTGTCTTCATTGTGTCCCAGTGGTTTTGATATGTTGTGTTCATAGTATCTCAGCATTTGATTCTATATTTTTCATTTCCTTTTTTATTTCTTCATTGACACATTTATAATTTAATAATGTACTGTTTAGTTTCTATGATTTTATGTATGTTCTATAGCTTTTCTTGCTGTTGATAGTAGTTTAATCCCATTGTGATCAGATAGGGTGCAAGGAATTATTTCAATTATCTGTTAAGATCTGCTTTGTGTCCTAATATATGGTCTATTTTAGAGTATGTTCTATGTGATGCTAAAAAGAATGTGTCTTCTGCAGCTTGTGGATGAAATGTGCTGCACATATCTGTTAAGATTTTTGTTTCATGAGCTCATTTAATACTGATGCTTCTTTGCTTAATTTTTTCTGAGATGATCTGCCAATTTATGACAGTGGGGTATTGAAGGCACCAACTACAATTGTGTCTGGTGTTATCTGTGGCCATATGTCTGATAGTGTTTGTTTCATCAAATTAGTGGTTCACGTATTTGGTGCATCTATGCTTAGAATTGTAATGTCCTCCTGTTGAATTGTCCTTATATTCAATATTAAGTGACCTTCTTTATCTTTTCTAAAAAATGTTGTTTTGAAGTCTATCCTGCCAGATAATTGGATAGCAATACCTGCTTTTTTATAGACTCATTTTTATGAAATATCATTTTCCATCCTTTCCCCCCAAAATTGTATCCATCTTTTATGGAAAGGTGAGTTTTCTGGAGGCAGCAAATAGAAGGATCCTGTCTTTTAACCCAGTCTGCAAACCTGTGTCTTTTGGTTAGTGCCTTGAGACCATTGATATTGAGTTGTTGTTGTTGTTGTTATTATTATTATTATTATTATAATATTTTGTGAGGTAAGGTGTCACTCTAGCTCAGACTGACCTAGAATTCACTATGTAGTCTCAGGGTGGCCTCCAACTCTACCTCTGCCTCCAGATTGCTGGCATGAAAGGTGCCGCCATGCCTGGCAGATATTGAGTTATTATTGAAAAATGTGCATTTCTTCTTGCCATCACCCTTGTTTTATAATTCTTCCTGTTTTTCCTTTACTGTCTTGCATTAACTATTACTTGAGTATAGTTTACTTCTTCCTGTTTCTTTATGTGTTTACTTTTCTTTCTCTTCAGCATGAAGGAGCCTGTAAAGTATGTTCTGTACAGCTGCTATAGTGCTCATATATTCCTTTAGCCTGATTTTGTTGTGGAATGTCCTTATTCATACATCAAAGTGGATAGGTAACTTTGAAGGATAAGTAATCTTGTTTGACAGTTGTTATCTTTCAAAACTCGGAATACAGTGTTCCAAGCCCTTAGGACTTTAAATTTCTATTTAGCAATCTGCTCTTGTCCTAATGGGTTTGACTTGATTTTTCTCTCTAACTGCTTTCAATATATTTTCTTTGGTTTGTGTGTTTAGTAGTTTAATTATAATATGACAGTGATAGGTTCTTTCCTGATTTTGCCTTTTGGCCTTCTAAAGACCTCCTGTGATTTTGCCTGCTTGGCATTCTAAAGACTTCCTGCATCTGTATTGGCATCTCTTTTCCTATTTGGGGAAATTTTCTTATATGATTTGTAGAAAATATCTCTGATGCCTTTGGAGGGAAATTCTTCACCTTTTACTATACCCTGAATTCTTACTTTTAATCTCTTCATAGTGCTCCAATCATCTTGAAATTCCCATTCAGGCCTTCCTTCTAGTTTGCCTTTCTCTTTGTTGGGCTATATTACATCTGCAACTGAGTCTTCTAGTTTAGATATTCTGTCCTTTCCTTGATCCATACTATTTGTGAGACTTTCTACAGAGTTTTCTATTTGACCTATCCTGATTTGCATTTCTTGTATTTCTAATTGGTATTTTTTCATTATTACTATTTTTTTCATCAAGTCTAGTATTGACCTCCTAATTTCATGAACTTGGTTTCCTGTGTTCTCTTTGGATTCCTTCAGTAGTTCATTTTCTTCTTTGATTCTACTGTTTTCTTTGAACACAGATATAATCATTTTTTGAACTCATTGTCAAGCAATTCTTCTCAGTCTCACTGGAAAATATCTATCATGGATTTATTGCTTTTGATGCAATTATATTGTCTTAAAATTTTGTGTTTCTTTTTTCTACTTCTATTATATTATAATTTAGTATGTATATAATAAATGCATTTATTATACATTTATACACTATAGATTTCTATTATAATGTAAATATTTTTGCATATTGAGTTAATGTGATGCTTTAGTTTTCAAATGATCTTCAGGATTCTTAGTGATGTAAATGCAATTTTATATATCTACAGGGTAGGATTCTAAGGTGGCAACTGTGGCTCTTATATTACACCCAGAGGCAAAGCAGAAGTGACCCTAGGTGTTGAGTGTGCCTGATATGAAAGTATTCTAGCAGTCCTTAATTTTGTCAACTGGAAGGCTGAGACTTTTGGTCTGAAATGGGTTCTAGGTCAGCCTGTGGCCGAGTGAGAGCCTGTCCTCAATAATGGCAGAAGAAAACAGACAAAGGCCTTATAAATCAGGAAATGTCAAAGGCAACAATAGTCAACACCAAGTTACAGCTCATTTGAGAATGGTAGAGCAGACCAAGAATACATCAATGAAATCTGACACATAACCTGCCCTGACATGGAAGGTGAGATTAGCACTTCTCTTCAGGCCTATGTACCTGGCTTCATGTAAGTAGGCCCTGTTACCTTCTGGGATGACTTCCAATCTCAGCTACACTGAGTGCTCACCTCAGTCCTGTCTGTCATGCTGCAGATTCAGTTAGGCTGCTTGGACCTCTGGATCTGGTGTTCTGGTCAGCTGCTGTCAATGCTGTGCATCCAGGGTGTGTTTCCTGTCACTGTAGTTGGGGGAAGAGAGGCTGTACAGGATGCCTTTGTGTTTTTCTTCAGCAGCTGCTCATCTGCTGTCTTCCCTTTTGGGTTTCTTGACTTTGAAAGGAGGCTGGTGTGAGTGAAAAATCCTTTCACCTGGCTTCTGCTCCAGCAGCTCTGAATGGATCTGGGAGCTGATTCTGGCTGCTTTCCTGCTTTGCTTGAAGCTCTGGGACTCTCTTGCTTCCCTGCAAGCCTTCACTTTTTGGTAGAAGAGTGTATTTTGCTATTTTTCTGCTTATCCCAGAAAAGAGTATGATTTGCTGTTTTTCTGCTTATACCCACGCTGCTTTGGCAGGGCTTATATGCCACCATCTTACCCACAAAATTCAGACATTTTAATTGAAGGCAATAATAGTTACAGGAACTAGAAGAATGTACAAGACTTACAAATTATATTTGAAGAGTGACTGTATCCACTACCATCTTGCGGTCAGTACCAAAGCTAAAGCCAGTGTAGTGGCATATAACTGTAATTCCAGCACTCAGGGGCTGATACAGGAAAATTATGGAAAGCATGAGGCCAGCAAAGAATATATATATATATTCAAGACTTCAAGATCTTGTTTCATTTCTTTTTTTAAATTTAATTTATTAGTTTTCTTTTCAGCAAATACAGGCAGTTTGGTACCATTGTTTAGGCTCATCCATGATCTACCCCCTCCTAATGGACCCTCCTTGTTTATGTAAATGGGTCGTGCATTGTGGAGTTAGCCCACAGTTATTGGTACAATAAATGTCTCTGCATATCATGACCCAACAAGTGGCTCTGACATTCTTTCCATCCCCTCTTCCACAAAATTTCCCTGAGCCATGTTGGGTTCATTTTTGGTCTGCTTCAGTGCTGAGGTATTGGGGGCCTCTGAGGCTCTGGCTTTCTGATTTGGTAGGAGTTGATTTTTCTCTGTGTTGGTCTCCTTCCCCTTTGTTCTGGTATCCAGTTCATCAAGAAAACAGCACCCTTGCTTGTTTCGCCAATTGTCCTTAGTTTCAGTCGGGCCCCTTTTGAGGTATGTTGGGGCAGCTCTCTCCTTAGGATCTGCATCTATCTGAAAAAGAGAAGCAGATTCTCCAACAGAGAGTAAGTTAGCACTCAGAAAATTGAGATAACACTTACTTTTTTGATAGAGAGTTTGATAGGTGTAGGCCCTCTTGTACCCCATGATTGATGGTAGCTTGATATTGGAGAGTAAATTAAAACCTACCAAAGTTGCACACTATATTTAAGTAAAAATGCTGAATCTTATGCTTTTAATATAAAATCCACAAGGAATTCATAGACATATCACATAGTTAAAATATTTTGTGGACTAGAGGGATGGTTTAGTGGTTAAGGCATTTGCCTGCAAAGCTAAAGGACACAGGTTTAAATCCCCAGGACCCATGTTAGCCAGATGCACAAAGGGTATGCTCAAATAGAGTTTTCCTGCAGTGGCTGGAGGCCCTGGTGTGCCCATTCTCTCTCTCAATTTCTCTGTCAAATAAATAAATTAATTAAAATAGATATTAAAATTGTGCCAGAAATTATACAAGGATCAGGAATAGAAATTTTTGACATGGTAATTCTTCCTCCAAGAAGATATAATCTGTTCATTTGGTGTTTTTTTTTTTTTTTGAGGCAAGCCAAACAGACTTTTTTTTTTTTTTTTTGAGAGATCAAGAGTAAGACAGTGAGACAAAGAATTGGCACACCAGGGCCTCCAGCCACTGTAATCAAACTCCAGATGCATGCACCACCTTGTTCACATGTGTGGCATTGTGCATACAGCACATTATTTGTCTGGATTACTTGGGATCTAGGGAGTTGAACATGGGTCATTACAGTTTGTAGGCAAGTGCCTTAACTGCTAGGCCATCTCTCCCACCCTAGTCTATTCAATTTTTGATAACTATAATTTTGAATTCTACATGTAAATTTCTCAAAACTCACAATTGAGATTTTATCCTTTAAGGTAGTCAATTTTGTCTTTTTACCAGATCCAATCATTACATCCCATATGTTTCTCATATCACTGTTTATAATTCACTTGCCAAAACTCACACGGTTCAATGTATACTGATTCTTTGTTCAGCCACGGAAATGACTGGTTTTCCAAGAAATGTTTATATAGAAAATGGCCTGAAACAATGAAGTAAGGAAAATGAACTTCTCAAAAATTATCAAACAGAAAAAAAGGAGAAAATGTGGCTATCAGAATATTATTTCAATAAACATGTAAATAAACACAAGCAAATAAAGAAATACATTATAAACTAAAAGTATTTTAAACACCTAATCCCACAGGTAGATGGAAATCTACAGAGCTCACACTTGCTAAAAATGTTGTAATCTGTACTTTATCAATATTTATTACTTTTCAAAGTTTTGTTATAGAAACCAGGCATGCAAGTCTGTGTGTACCTTCACACATATGTAAATCAAAGGGTATGCCCTTGGTATTTAGCATGTCTCATTTTATCCTTTTATTTCTTCATGTAATATATTAATTTTTTCAAGTTTGATTAAGCTTAGAATCTTAGAATAGTTATAGTAAAATTTTAATTAACTCTTATGAAAACACTTTAACATTATGTTGCAGCCTTTTTTTTTTTTTTTTTTTTTTGGTAGAGACTTGATATAGCTCAAGCTGACCTGCAACTTACTATGTAGTATCAGGCTGGACTTGAACTCACAGTAATCCTCCTACCTCAGTCAATGTGCTGAGATTTAAATGTGTTACCATGCCTGGCAAATTGCAACCATTTTGACCATAATGACCTCAGTTGTCCTTAAGGCTTACAAAATGACATTGCTAATATCAGCTGTTTCCAAATTTCTGCAGACACACTTTCAGATATGAAGATTATTGGGTTGGCTTGTATGTCTTATTTTATTTTATCTTGTCTCTTGAAAAAATTGCACATTTTTCATGTATGGGTTTTGTGATTATTTCTTCTACAAACTATCTTTTCAATATTTGGCTCAAATATTAAATATTCAAATATTCTATTGTATTGCATGTCAGTCAGCTTTCTGTTTCTGGTGACACCTTTTGTAGTATAGATACTGTATCGTATCATTTGTGGCACTTTGCTTTCTTTTTAATAAGGCTTTACAATAACTAGATTTTTAGTGTTAATAAAATAAATGTTTTATTTTTTTAATATTGTATTGTTGGGAAATGTCTTATCTGTCCATACAAGGGGCTAAGGTTGTACCTCAGTGATAGAGAGATTGCCTAGCATGCTTGGCGCCCAGGGTCTTTTATTTTTAATTTTATTTATTTGTTTATTTGAGAGAGAGAGAGAGAGAGAAAGAGTGTGTGTGTAACAGGGCCTTCAGCCACTGCAAACAAACTCTAGATGCATGCACCATCTTGTGTATCTGGCTTGCATGTGTCCTGGAGAATAGAACTGGGGTCCTTTGGCTTTGCAGGCAAACGCCTTAACAGCTGAGCTGTCTCTCCAGCCCAGCCCAAGGTCTTATCTCTTGTAGCACAAAAATAGAAAGAAGCGTAAAAACAATGCCCTTGCAATGTTTGTCTAAAAATTGGAAAATTCATTCTACTTCAGTCAAGCATCTATTTAATTTCACATATATTCTGCTGCATGAACATCATGGTATTTTCTTTGCTGTTATATTTGTCAAATAAATTTTGTTGTTTTTATTTCAATAAACACCACATTTGTTGGCGTATTCATGTAAGCTATAGATCAATTTGGAATCAAGGAGAGATTTCTATGATGATCTTTCTATATATATTTCTATATATCATCTTTCCTAAAAATTGACATATAGTTTCATTTATAAGTTCTTGTATTTTTCTGAAAACATTGTTTAATCATTTAAATGAATGTTTGAATTTTAAAATTTAATTTGCATCTAAAATAATTGAGTTTTCATAATTTCTCTCTGATATTATAATTTTATACCAAATGAAATCTTATTAAATATAGAGTTTGAGAGATTTTACACAAGAACACAAACACACACACACACACACACACACACACACACACACACACACACACATCTACTCCCAGCTCCAACTGCCTCTATATTTGAAGTCCTTAAAGTATTCCCTCACTATCTTTTTTTTTTCTGTTTTTTCTTTTTTTTTTTTTTTTTCTGTTTTTTTGAGGTAGGGTCTCACTCTAGCTCAGGCTGACCTGGAATTCACTCTACATTCTCGAACCTATGGCAATCCTCCTATCTCTGCCCCCAAGTGCTAAAATTAAAGGCATGCACCACCATGCCTGGCTACATTATCAAAATTTGTAAACTGGGTGTAGGTATCTGCAATTATTGTATTTTGTAGAAATTGGGGGTATATTGGTATTTATATTATATTGCAATTATATTTAATTTTTAAAATTTATTTATTTGCAAACAGAGGAGAAAAAAGGTAGAGGGAAGAGAAAGAATGTACATGCCATAGCCATTTGTCACTGCAAGTGAACTCCAGACACATGCATTATTTTGTGCATCTGGCTTTACGTGGGTACTGAGAAACTGAACTCAGGCTGGCAGGCTTTGCCAGCAAGTGCCTGTAACCACTGAGCAATCTCCCCAGCTTACCTCATTACTTTTTATAAAGAAATTGTCCATTGTTCTTGAAATTGTCTATACAAATTCTAAAAGGTGTACCTAAAATCTGTAGGTATTATTAGTTTCTTCATAAAATATATTTTATAAATGATATATATTTTTTCTTCCATATTTTTGTTCCTGAAGTCATCAATTAATTAGTCTGTTCATTACTATCTTCTGGGTTAGCATTTGTCTGTAAGAAATAGATGGGGCTGGAGAGATTACCTAGTGGTTAAGGTACTTGGCTGCAAAGCCTAATGACCTAGGTTTCATTCCCCAGTACCCATGTAAGCCATATGAACACAGTGGCATATGTGTCTGGAGTTCATTTGCAGTGGCTAGAAATCCTGGTACACCCATTCTCTCTCTCTCCAATAAATAAATAAATATTTTTAAAATGTGGCTGGGGAGGTCAGAGGCTTTATAAAAAATTGATAGATAGTTTGCCAGACGTGGTTGCACATGTCTTTAATCCCAGCACTAAGGAGGCAGAGATAGGAGGATCACTGTGAGTTCAAGGCCACCCTAAAACACATAGTGAATTCCAGGTCAGCCTGGGCTACAGTGAGACCTTACCTTGAACAAAACTAAAAACAAAAACAAAACAAAACATAAAAAGATAGATAGATAAGACTAGGTGTCCTTACTTTTATTTCTTAATTTTTTTTGTTCATTTTTTATTTATTTATTTGAGAGCAACAGACACAGAGAGAAAGACAGAGAGAGGGAGAGAGAGAGAATGGGCGCGCCAGGGCTTCCAGCCTCTGCAAACGAACTCCAGACGCGTGCGTCCCCTTGTGCATCTGGCTAACGTGGGACCTGGGGAACCGAGCCTCGAACCGGGGTCCATAGGCTTCATAGGCGAGCACTTAACCGCTAAGCCATCTCTCCAGCCCTTATTTCTTAATTTTTATACAGTGTTTTTCATGTGTAAGTTTTCAAAAAAAATAATCAAAAGACTTTAGCACCTAAATTTTATCACAAGCAGTTAGTTAAATTATATCCAAGGCTTATGTTTTTGAAATTGTTCAGTGGGTTTTGAATCTTTTCAATTTGCATTAATGACCAACATTTTCTTTTTCCTCTTATTTACTCTTCTAGTGTGATAATCAGTTTGGTTATTTTTGGTCATTTCTAATGCAAATGCCTTTTCACTTTATGCATAGTATATTTGATATTTTTGCACATTTATTTCATATCTGAAATTAACTTGTATTTTCCTTTTATTACACTGTCTTTGCTACTTTATAGGTAGTTTTCTTGGTAAAATGAATTAGGTGTACTTTTCCTCCTACCAGGGCTGATTTTTATAATACTCCTTGATATTTGATATATTCTAGTAATAATTTTTCAGTCTGTCTTCTTTCTCATAAAAGTTTTAAAGTTTGATTCCCTTTTGTTAAGGTCATTTGTGCTTTCTGAAAGTTCTTTATAATGTTGTGCTTTGTTTTTACTCTATCTATATATGATCAACGTTTTTTTTTTTTTTAATTTTAATAGAATATAGTTTTCTTGTTTTTTCTCCTGGATGCCTCTTAATAGAAATTTGCCTAAATGATTAACCTATCTAAAGAATATATTTTAATCTTTATGTTGTGTTATTATAAGAAAGTTTGATATGAGCATACTTCTTAGTATTTTTTGGTGTGTTCTTTTTAATCTTTGAGAGATTTTGAATTCCCTTAATTCTTTTGATTTATCTCTTTTTTTTTAATATTTATTTATTTATTTGAGAGAGACAGACACAGAGAGAAAGACAGATAGAGGGAGAGATAGAGAATGGGCGCGCCAGGGCTTCCGGCCTCTGCAAACGAACTCCAGACGCGTGCGCCCCCTTGTGCATCTGGCTAACGTGGGACCTGGGGAACCGAGCCTCGAACCGGGGTCCGTAGGCTTCACAGGCAAGCGCTTAACTGCTAAGCCATCTCTCCAGCCCTGATTTATCTCTTAATCATAGATTATTATCATCTGCACTTATTGTGGTGATTTTTGCATATGTTATTTTACAGTGCTTACAATTTTCCCAAGTTCTGCTCCATGTCCTGAAGATGCTTCATGGACACCAACTAGAATGCCATCTGAGAGATATGTGGATTCAATCATTCCACAATGCCTCCATAACGAAATAGTGTGAGGAGGGATGGAAGGATGTCTCAGCAGGTTCGGTTCTTGCCTGCAGTGCCAAAGGATCCTGGTTTGATTTCCCAGTGCCCACATAAAGCCAGATGCAAACAGTAGCAGCTTGTATCTGGGGCTCATTTGCAGTGGCTAGAGGCCCTGTCATGACCATTCTCTCTCTCTCTCTCTCTCTCTCTCTCTCTCTCTGCTTACATATAAATACATAAAAATATTTTTTTAAAAAGTAGTATGTTGGGTTGATTTTATTTTCAGTTTTTCCACATTTAATGCTTTGTGGGCTACTTCATGTATAAAATTGAAAGAAATACAGTGAAAGCTTTCATATAATAGTATGCTTCTCTATACATTTCTATCAACTTTGCAAGACAAATCATGATACCTCAGGTAATTGTGAGTTTAATTTTTTATATTCTTAGTAAAATTTATTTTATCATTTATAACAACACTACCTATTCATAATGTGGAGAAGGCACTTTTTTTGCAAAGTCTAGTTTATAGCACTAGTGCAATCATGTTAGCTTTATTTTGTTTAGTATTTGATTCATATATTTTCTTTATTCTTCTCAAATTGATACCTTTATTTAATCGAGTCTTGAAAAGTGTGATAGCTGAAATGAAAGGATAATTTATCATTTTTTTTATAACTTCATTTTTTTTGGTATGTTCATCAATGTATCAACTGTCATGTGAGTCTCTGCCACGTGTAAATGTGTGCGTGTATGCAAGTTCATGTTTGTGTGGAGGTACAGGTGCACCTGCAGTCAATAGCCCTGCACACCTTTTGTGAGACACAGTTTCTCATGGATCTGGAATGTACCTATTGGGTTGGATTGACTGACCTGGCTGACTGTTAAGCTATAGTCATCTGATTTTTGCTGTCTTCCTACTACTGCTGGGACTATAGAGCAAGCCACTGTGCCAGGGTTTCTTTATTTGCTTTCGGGGAGTTTAGCTCAGGTCCTCCTTCTTGACTTGCCACCACTTTAACTACAGTTTCCTCGCTAGTCCTGCTTTTTGTTACCTTAGCTTGCATTTTCAGTATAACTTCCTTTGCCATGCTCCTTCATGTTTCTTCTAATTTTAGTGTAATATTTTGAATTTACATTACTATTTCTCACTTTCATTTATCCCCCATCCTTTGGTGTAAGAAATAGGAAGCCAGATGTGGTGGCGCGTGCCTTTAATCCCAGCACTCAGGAAACAGAGGTAGGAGGATTTCTGTGAGTTGGAGGCAACCCTGAAACTACATAGTGAATTCCAGGTCAGTCTGGGCTAGAGTGAGACCCTCCCTCAAAAAAAAAAAAAAGAAAGAAAGAAAGAAATAGGCATTAAGTTCTATTCATCAATGTGTACTCTCAAAAGAATAATATATCAAGCAATCTATACAAGCACCATAAATTCAGAATAGCTTATTTTAGATCAATTCATATCAGCTTGAATTATTGTGATATTTTGGTTCTGCTCTTATTTTAAGACACATCAAATAATTGTTATTATTTTATACCTTATTAGAACTACGAAATCTTTTCTTCTTTAGTGAGGCCATTGCTTTCATTGTGTTTTGTGACCAAATGCATTTTCTGGATCCTTTATGTGCTGTTCACATATGGTACGTTTCATTCATTTTATTTATCTGCTGTGTCTTAATTCCAACATTCCTTTTGAAGTGCAATTTTATGAAGTATGCAATTCAGCTCTTCTCAGTTATTATTTAGCACTGAAAGTTTTGTCCTCCACTTGCTCATTGTGATTGTTGAGAAGTCTGTTGGTAGACTATCTTTGAAAATTTCATTAGTGTACAGTAACTGGGCTTCAAATTATAGGAGTAATTTTTGATATTTTTTAAAAACTGTAAAATTATTTCACAATATCATTAACTCAAGGGAATAATTTTAAATGATTTCAAAGAAAAATACCCTTTAATAATTAAATCACATCAAAGCTGAGTTCCTTGGAACCGATCATTTTCAGTGTGTCTACAAACATCCTAAAGCCCCCTTGTTTCTGTGTTTTACGTTCTGGCATGCTCTTAGAAGGTACCCCTGGGAGAAACCACTTCAGTGCAGGTCAGTACTGACTTCTGTATTGGTGAGATCTCAGTAGGTCTGTGCTACAGAGGAATCAGGTCTGTAAGCTGAGGTGCAGAATGAACCAGCAGGTCTAATGAGAAGCTGCTCATGTTAATTATGATCACAGCCTGTTAGGGACCTCACAACATCAACAATCACGGTCAAGTGAAGGAGGCTATAAGGAATTCCTCTTATTGGTCTCTATTTGTCCAAGCACCCTTTGGTATTTATTTTCTGATAATTTTATTATTGAGATATTATTTTTAAAAGCATTGTGCATAAATGTACATTATTGCAATCCTGCATGCCTATCCTATACATTTTCTTTCTTGACTCCACTGGTAAAGACATTGATGTCATGAATATCTAATAGCCATTTGTAATCTACCCTAGTTGCTGTCAGGAAAAAAAAAAAAGAAAAGGAATTTAGGATGCTCAATGTACCTGTCTGCCACTTTTGTGCTGATTTACATCTCAGCATGTTCTTTTTCTTTCAAGCTGTAGCTATGGAAACATTTATCATTTTTCTTGCTTTTTATACAATAGTTGGACATAATGTTTCCTTTTATTCAGTGACATTTAGTGATATGGGGTGGTAAAATGAACTCAGATTCTGGATGAAGACTCACACAAGTGTTACAGTTTCTGAAAGTACCTGGAACTATGATAAATGGCCCACTGTGAGTTGGTGGGAGAAGCACAATGGGCTGTTACTACATGTCTTTTGAATCACAATTGCCTTTTGTAATATGAATAGTTTGCCTGACCAAATGTGAAAATGGAGAAAATTAGAATGAAGAGGCTATTGCTCAGATCTTGCTTTATCTTGCCTTGATAGAAAATGCATAAAAATGTGCCAAAATAAATTTATTTAGAATCTGTCCAAATATCAAGATCTTATCTATTATCATATTAAAACAATGTGCCATGAATATCAATGACATATGTGAAGATTTATGAATAAGAAAGACATTATTCTTTGCAATCTATATGTCAACTGTCTTATGGATGAATAGCAACTTAAAGGATAGTAACACCTCAGGGCAAAATTGGCATTTTTTTGTTTGTTTGTTTATTGATGAGAAAACTGAAGTTCAGAGAGATTGAAATAATGTTGAGCAGATCAGTATAATTTCTGATATATTATAAATATGCAATCAGATCATCAGCTCCTTAGGAGTTTTGTAGTGTGTTTTCAGAAGGGAGAAGTGAATTATGTGCATGCTGCTTGGGAAGATATGACGATACAAAGCATAACTACATCCTCCTGTACTCTCCTCTCCTTATACCTGCTAGTTCTGTATTGTTGGACCTGTGACTAAGCATTTACAGAAAACTATTTTTAACTAAATATATTTGGTACAAGCAGGAGAACAAAAGGAGACAAAATAAATGTCAATGTCACTAAATTCACAGAGGATATCCTTTTAAGCCTCCACTTTAGACTTCAAAATGAACTGAACACCAGAGTTGTTTATGCATGTGTTGTCACCCAAACCGGAAGCCCATGTTGCAGAAATGACACAACTTCATCTTCCAAAGCCAACAATATGTGATTGCATTCTGAATCTATTAACAATAATGAAAGTTTTATTTTTTTTAAGAACTGTGTAGAGGTGTTTGTAAAGAAATATCATCCCTGGTGTATGTGAATGGAAGCTTAGAACATGGCAGGAACACAGAAAGCTCTTAGTAATTGTTAGTAAATTATATTCCTTTCATTCTTAAAAATGAGAAGGCAAGGAAAAGGAAAGATTGTTATACCCTACAAATTGTTCTAATTTGACATTTAGAGTTCCTGCTATAAGAATTTGATGTAACACAACCCTCCTATTAAAGAGAATGAGTTTGTCCTGAGCCAAATATGAATGACTATGGCCCAAGAACACAGATTCTGGTTATCCTGAATAACATATTTCAATGTCAATGTGATTATGATGACCTTCTTATAGGCACAGAAGAAAAGAAATTCACAAATGAAGACATTTTCTAAATGCATTGATGGAGACAGCAAAGCAGAAAAATCAATGATAGGTGTTAGGTGCTGTCTGATAATATTCATAGCTGTCAGATTGGTGCACACTAGTGGTCTAGTAAGAACAGATTTCAATGAGAGTCAAAAGGATGTTAAGTCAGATACAGAAGTAGATGATAAGTGTCTACTAAGAGACCTAAAGACAGCCTACAAGAAAGTTGATTAAATTCCAGCTACTCACAATCACAAAGTTCTTGAGTCAATAAACCTTCTCAAATCTTTAAAATAAGTGTGACTTTTTTTTTTCTACAAAATCTCAGTTCAAAGTTCTCATTGTTGACCAAGTATCACAATCTGTTCATTCAGAGGTTAAATGTTATTTGTCCCAGAGTGCCATGTGGGCTCATTCCTAGGATCTGATCGATCTGAAGCTGAATAGTGAGGAAAGCTCTTTCAAGAAGGAGAATTAATTGGTGAAGCCATTAAGGACAAAGTCCTAATATTATTAGTCATTATGATCAGACCTTTTAAAGTTTCAGTAGGAGAGAGTAGGAAGTGTTGGACAGAGTCGTTTTCATCCAGCTGAAGGAGATCTTTGATTCAGTGTCTTTTCCGTTGAAGAAATCACCTGGTTTTTGGCCTTCATTTCTTTCTTTCTTCATCTCTCAGGAGCTCATCATAGACAAAATTTACTCTAACTTTTAAATTATTATTTTTCAACATATTATTGTAAGTAGTGTATGTTTTCCATTAGCAGAGGTAATTCATGCAGCCCTTTGTACATTTTAGAATATGCCTGATAATCATTTATTAAGGTGATAGTTAATGTCTTCCCAAAGGGGTAGAGATTGAGGATTATATCACATTGTAAATCATATAAAATATACCAGATTTCACAAAGAGATTTACATACTTACCTCATACAATGAGTCCTATAATTATAACATAATTGAGCATGAATATCCCAAGCACCAATACTGCTTTGTGAAATGTGTATGTGCACGTGTGTGATCAGGTGTATAGTGGTGTGCATGCATGTATATGTGCATGGCTGAGTGAAGACAGGATCACAAACTCTGAAGACATTCCTGGAAAATACTAGCCACTCTATTTTTCAGACATTTCAGGTCTAAGATCACCAAGTAGGCTCGACTGGCTTGTCAGTGAGCTCCAGGCATCCAGCTTTGTCTTCATCGCCGGCGCTGGAGTCCTGCACCAGCATGCCCGACATTTTTATGAGGGTTCTTGGGATCAAAGTCAGATCCTCCTACTTGTAAGGAAAGAATATTGCCTGAATTTCCTCAGACCAAGACTAATTCTTTTTTTTTTAATATTTTTTGTACATTTTTATTTATTTATTTGAGAGTGACAGAGAGAGAGAGGGAGAGACACAGATAGGGAGAGAATGAGCGCGCCAGGGCTTCCAGCCACTGCGAACGAACTCCAGACGCGTGCGCCCCCTGGTGCATCTGGCTAATGTGGGTCCTGGGGAATCGAGCCTCGAACCGGGGTCCTTAGGCTTCACAGGAAAGCGCTTAACCACTAAGCCATCTCTCCAGCCCAAGACTAATTCTTTTTAATACACGTTTTTCTGCTTCTAAAAATACCACTTCCCAACAACAGTCTGATGAGAAAGCATGCAAATTAAGCATGAAGACATATTTTCTATTCTTGCATCAGAGTCATTTTGAAAAAATCTCATTGCCGTGTTTTAAATGGCTTACTTGATATGGGCATAAACAAAACCAATCTTGCTCTTTATGCTGTTTATTCACTTACTTATATACTATCCTTTCATTGCTCTCTTTTGCCCCCTCAGGGGCTGGAGAGATGGCTTGGCGGTTAAGCACTTGCCTATGAAGCCTAAAGACCCCAGTTCGAGGCTTGATTCCCCAGGACCCACGTTAGCCAGATGCACAAGGGGGCACATGCATCTGGAGTTAGTTTGCAGTGGCTGGAGGTAGTGGTGTGCCCATTCTCTCTCTCTCTATCTGCCTCTTTCTCTCTCTCTCTCTCTGTCACTCTCAAATAAATAAATAAAAATAAACAAAAAATTAAAAAAAAAAAACTTTCACAGAGCCAAAGGGCTCCAGATCCTTGTCAAGAATTTCAGCAAATGAAATTCACAGACCAGAGGACCAGATATTGGAACATTTTATTAAATTATAACTTAGCATAGGGTGTGTTTAAAGAGATAGAGCTTAACATTAAAGGAACGAAATGCAAATGCAAGGTTCCCATCCAAGTGGTTTCCCCAGTTTGGAAGAGCCCACCCAGAGATCCAAATTGGGATACTTGTTTTGTTTTTTTCCAGGTAGGGGTTCACTCTAGCTCAGGCTGACCTGGAATTTACTTATGTTGTCTCAGGGTGGCCTTGAACTCACAGCAATCCTCCTACCTCTGCCTTCCAATTGCTGGGATTAGAGGCTTGTTCCACCACGCCTAGCTCACGTTGGGATCTATTATGTGAGCTCTGGATATAGGCTCTTCTAGTCCATTTATTCCTGGCACCAAGAGTTTGAAGTCAAATTTTCTTTAATCTTCCTGAAGGAGGTTGTTAACTTACCACATGGAAGGAACTCCCCAGAGAGAAGATATGATATTGGCCTAGATTCGTCCTTATAAACCCAAGGACATTTCATGTATTCAGCCATTTCCAGTTTACTTTCATTGCCCTGTCACCTCCAAACTGCCTCAGGATGCTAGGCTTTAGCCTTGTCAGTATATTTAATTATGACCTAGGGTTCTTCAATAACCTTTAATTATAGTGAACTTAATCATACATATATTGTCTTTAAGTTTCATCTTTTGTAAATCTCTCTCTCTCTCTCTCTCTCTCTCTCTATATATATATATATATATATATATATATATATATATATATAGTTGGGTGGGTGGGTGGCTGTGTTGTGTTTGATGTAAATTGTGTTTTAACAGACACTTAGAAAATGTATTTGGTCAAAAGTGTCACTTTCTCCTTGGGATCACAAGGCATCCAAAAGCAGGCTGCACGTCTAGCATATCTGGTTTTATTTTCTATTTTTATCTTTTTCTTTGTCTCTCTTGCTAATCTCTACATGTATGTATGTGAGACATTCAGGGAATACCTATCACATTATTTTAATTTCTTGCTTTAAAACTGAAATTAGCAAGATAAGTCATTGTTTTCAGCTTGAAGTCCCAACTGATTCCAGGAATAGAAACACCCTCCAAGACAGAAGATCTCCCATGTGAAAGCAATGGTCTATGATTGGGAGAAAGTAGCCTAGAACATGAACAAGGACTGCCTGAGAAACAGTCCATTGTCTCAAGAAATAAGGCCTTCTTCCATCCACCTTGCAAAGCAAGAACTGAAACAATGATCAAAGACTCCACTCCTAGAACAGGCTTGCATAATCATAGTTACTTCTTTCCCCTTACCCCAATTCTTTCTCTGTTTAAACTTGAAGTTCATGTCAGTGCCCCAAAGAAAGCCTTCAGGCTATTAAACCACTTTGTCTATTCTCCCAATATGACCACATTGATCTTTGTGGGCTTTTTTTGGTCATCTCTTTAATTGGCATATTGGGATAGGTGACCACATGTACCTGGTTGAAATTACGAGCAGAAAGAAATTTTTCCTAAAATTCCTATTTAATTTTGAACTAAAAGGAATTTGGGTTAATTGAACAATTTCAAGTTATGTGAGTAGTCATTTATCTTACAATACCATGTGTGACAGGAAAATATTGGGCAAACACAAGTAGAAATGGAAGCCATGTATATATACACATAGCCATATACAAAAACTGACCAAAGTCCTCAGAAATTTTGTGGCTTTTACTTAGAGTTATTATTTGTCATTATTTTTCTTTTTATCTAAGTTGGACTACTGATGCAATCACATCTTCTATAGCATTTAAAAATCCTTCACTCAAAAGCTGTAGTACTTTAAAAAATGACCCCAATAGAAGAAAATGTGGAAACTTATTATGTGGACTTAATATCTTCCCCTATTTTAATAACTGATCAGGGCCTAGAGAGAATGCTTAGCAGTTAAGGCACTTGCCCTCAAAGCCTAAAGATCTGGGTTTAATTTCCCAGTACCCATGTAAAGCCAGATGCACAAAGTGGCACATGCATTTGGAGTTTGCTGGCAGTAACTAAAGGCCCTTGACTGCCCATTCTCTCTTTCTCTGTCTTTCTTTGCTTACAAATGAAAATAAATAATTAAAAATATTTTAAAAAGAACTAATAAGAAGAGAGGGGAATGCATACACATGATATTTTTGAATTAATAAAATTCATAAAACTAGTATGCATGTCAGTATAATGATCTAAAATTCTTTAGAAATATACAAGTCATTGTTTACCTGATGCAGGAAACCAACTTGTCAAAGATATTTGTCCCAGAAGTATAAGCATTATCAGGCTTTCTTGTCCTTCTAGGCTGTATCTTAAAAGAATTCATAGCAAATTTTTCATTTGACATGAAATTTTTATGTACTTGAGGTTTAATAGAAAAGAAAGAAGAGAGTGATACAAGAGAAAAGTCAGGGTCAGAGAAGAATAGATGAGAATAGGGATTTGAGAGAAGGTAAATTTCTCCAAATTCATCTTTTGTGGTTACACAACTTCTAAATGTTTCTGATTAATAATACTTAACATTGTTTTAACAGTTTTGATAATTTCTAAAATTGAATTTTTAACTTGAGTTACCATAATTATCAAAAGTACAAACATTAGATTGGCTGACTTTATAGCCCAATGAATAAAATATCTGCCTAACAAGCATACTGGATTTCACTCCTAGGAGCCATGTATATATAAATGCTAGGTATAGTGGTCCATGCTTCTTTTCTCAGCACTAAGGAGATAGAGGTATGAGGATGCCTGGGGCTCACTAGGCAGCCAGTCTGGCCTAAATGCTGATCTCCATACCAATGAGAGACTGGCTCTTTCTCAAAGGAGATAGATAATGATCCAGAGGATGACACCTGAGTTTATCCTGTGGCCTGTGAATGCACAGACAGAGAAAAACACATACCTAATGTATACACATACATACACACATACACACACACACACACGCACACACACACACACACACACACACACGCACACACTTAAAAAAAAAAGTCTTTAAAAAAAGTTTGAGGATGTGGGTACTGTGGAATTCAACCCAGACCTGCATGGTTTGCAAGCAAGTACCTTTAATCACTGTCATCTATCCATCCCAAGAAGTTTTATTTAAAAGATTTTAAAGTGATATTGATAAAATGGAGGTACCCAGATGGACACTTTAGACAGTTCAGAGGACCTATGACTCAGTGGTAGCACTGTAGAATGGTTTGCCTTACATGAGGAGATCATACCCTTGCTGGCTTTGATATTTTGCTCTAGGACTGAGCATAAGTATATCAACCATAGGCCATTTTCAAAATCTCCAAGTAACACATCTTTTTTTGTTAATGTCCTTATTTCCTTATTTACCCTTTAATTAAGGCTGTGAATATCTAACTCCACTGTTCACAGGAACAGGTCTATAAAGAAGTTGTCACTGATAGTGTCAGAACAGATGTAGTTGGATGTCTGCAGCACACCTGTGTTTGTGCAGTGAGTACCTGTGAATACAAGCTCTGGAAGCAGAGGTTTCACCCATACATCTCTGCAGTCCTGAGCCTTACTTTCCACTTTTATATACTTGACTAATGAAACACTGCATGCCATTGTTCCGAAGGTGAAATCTCAAGATAAGTTTTAAAAAAAACCCGATACCTTAAGTTATGTGAAAATGCAAATGATTTCTGTGTAAGATACTTATTATTATTATATTTCACTTACCAATTTTGGCACTGGATGATCTTGAAAGAGTTATTTTATACCATAGCTGCAAATCTCTAAATATTCAGTCAACTCTGGTCTATATCCTCCAATTTTAACATGTGTGAATTACATAAAGAATGTGTTCAAAGTGAAAAATCTGGTTTAATTTTCAAAGTTGATTCAGCAGATTCTTTCAGAGCAAGAAAGTTGGGAATTCTGTCAATTGTCAACTACTTCTGATGATTAGGATTTGAGGAAAAGTATCCTCCTTGAAGGCCTCAGCTAAATTAATCAAAATTTTGGTTGCCTGGTAATTGGAAGACTCTAGTCTCTAAAGTATGTGAGCTTCAGGTGTTTTTTCATAGTATCAACCTACTTTTGGCAAAAAAAAAAAAAAAAAAAATCCCAAACAATCTAAAGATAGACAATCCTTCCTCCTGATGAATTCTGCATATTGAACTGATTGTAGATTAAATATGAGAAAAATCAGAACTGAGCATGTGCAGACCTTTCTTTTGTCATTATTCCATAAGCAATGCAACTTCTATTCATATATCATTTAAATCATATCTAATGATATTTTAATTAATAAAATACATAAAATAGCATGCATGTCAGCATAATGATCTCAAATTCTTTAGAAAAACCCCAGTCACTACTTACCTGATGCAGGAAACCAAGTAGTCAGTTATAAGTTATATAATTATAGTTTATAAGTTATATAGTTATAAGTAAATTAGACATAACAAGGTATACTTAAGAATTTTTTAAGTTATATGAGATATGACAGTAGCACATCTTGGGATTGATCAACCATAGATTCTGTGGGAGCACGGTATATTTAATGCCTCAGTTTAACAAGGGTAGGCTGACTTAGGAAAACAGATGTGAGACAAGGGCAGCAATAGCAAAATGGCTGACATGTGCTCAGTAAACAACTTGGGAACAGTGCAGGCAGAGAGGTTCTGGTTCCTGATGGAGAATTATAGACTGATATACCTCTGGACTGGGACACCATGTGAAGTCAGGTTTCCCAGCAGCCGTGGTCTAGCATCTTCCTTCTGCTTTGGCTTGGCTTGTCACTCTGCATACTGATATGTTGAACGGTTTACAAGTGAAACCAAACATCAAAAGCTCACTGAACTTCTGTGATTCCACACAAATTAACAGAGACTCCATATTCAGCTAATAGTTCCTACTGCTTTTTTTTTTAACCTCTAAATTCTCTCAATTTTCCTTTTCTCCCCACCACTGCCATATTACTCGTGTTTCTTCTCTCTATATAAAGAAGACCTGTATATAGTGGATATGGCTTGAGCACCTTCAACATGTCTGAAGACTATCAATTCTTCATGTATTGCACATACATCTATGCAGCAAATACATACACATTATATAACGTTTAATATATATGCATATATAAAATTATATATAATTCCCATTATATATTTATGTAAATATAACATGAAATTCTTGATATTCAAAATAATATTAGTAACTAAAATTTTGAGATACATGTACTATAAAAGGAAACTGTATCTTATTAGAGAAAAAGAAGAATAATTACCCAAAACAAGTTAATTATTTTAAAGGCATAAACTGGAATTATCTTCATAACATCACCCAAATTGTCTCTAAGTGAAAGAATAGAAAACATCGTTTTAACTTCATTTTATGCATTGGTTTTAACATTTGCAATTTTCTTTCACTTGTGAAATTCTGAACATATGCTCTGATAGGTCCCATGCCTCCCAGATGAACAGAATATAATTTGTAGTGAATGGAAAAGGAGATTGGGTTTCCAGTTATTACATAAGAAAAAAAATTGAGAAAGATGTTGCTAAAACATGAAATTGAGGGGTTTTTGGTGGTTATTCTTAAAGCCGTAAAATCAAGAAGTCTATGAACTGAATACTTCCAAGTTTCATGCATGTTTTGTAATTATAAAGACGCCACCCTCGAGACTTAGGGCACCAAAGCATTTAACACTTTATGGCATTATGTGTTCTAAGTTTCAACATTTGGAACTGTAAAATGAGTAATATTTACACATTTAAAATTCTTTAAGTGAAACTATTCCTTGCAACAATGTAAATGAACTCACAGGATGTTATGCTAAGAAAGACAAAGTAGGTACAAATATGACAAATTCTTCATGTCATTATATATATAATCTGAACCAGTCAAACATAAAAACTTAGGACAATGGAAGAACAGGGACTGAGATGTGAGAAATGAGATGTTGCTCAGGGGTTACAAGTCATCACAGTGGGTGAGTAAATTCTGGAGAGATAATGTACAGAAAAATGCTTGCAGCTAATAATAATGTGCTAAGTATGGGAAATGTGCCAAGAGGGTCTCTTAGGTGCTGTCCACACACACTGACAAAAGGATAACTATGTAATACACATATGGGTGATGGCTTTGAATTGGCTTGATTGTAGCAACCACTTTACAGTGTACCTATTATCAAACCTCCACATTGTACGCCTTAGTGCACATAATCTTTGTTGGTAATAACTCAGGAAAGCTGGGGAAAGTTTTACTATTATATAAGTGTATCTAAGGTGGAATCATTAGAGAACTTTACATCAGGATAAATCAATTTCAGAATTATAGAAGTGAGTAAAGTATATGAGATCTTTACTTGCTATAGGACATGATTCAAATATATTGTGAAAAGACATTCAAAAAAGTAAATTTCTTTTAATGTTTTCATATTGTCTTTTAGCATTCTGTTGCATACTAATGCACATTTACATTTCAATATATAGCAAGTAGAAAATAAATGTAATAAATTAAGATATATATATGCATATATATATATATGTGGCAAAATAATGAACCAATACTTATAAATGAAAGTGAAACCATGAACTAGGCACTAAACAATGATTTTATTCTCTAATTTACATCTTGGAACACTTTGCTTTCACTTACCATAATTTAAAATACATACTGATTTTTATAACATTGACATTAGTGGACTTAGTCTACACCACTGCATATGCATAGTACCAGCTTTTCCATATGTGCTGTAACCAGGAAATATATGTGAGAATTCCAGCTTCACAAGTGCTTTGTGTATGTCTTTCTCCAAAATTTCAGCTTTTTTTTTTTTTTTTTTTTCCTGACAGTAGCTGTGTGTCTTCTGGCATAACCTTCATGGAACTGGAGTGACAGGAAGGTTTAATCTTAATCCTCACAGCAGTCTCTAAGGTCCTAAGTGTCTGTGGAAATATTTTCTGACTTCTTACATTTCAGGTTTTTGTTTCACTTTTGATTTTGACAAAATATAAAGCATTAGTTAGATAACATGTAGCCTCTTTCTAGTTTCACTTTCTATGCTTTCAATATCCCAGGTCTCTTTATGGACTTTTATTCTGATTTGTTTTCTACCTACAACAATTTTATTGCTACTTATCCCTACATTTTTGTTTGTTTTTCAAGGGAGGGTCAATCTCTAGTCCATCCTGACCTGGAATTCACTATAGAGCCTCAGGCTGGTCTCAAACTCACAGTAATCCCCCTACCTCTGTGTCCCGACTATTGGGATCAAAGGCATGCTCCACCGTGCCTGGCTAACCCTACCTTTTCTTTAATATTTTATTTTTATTTACTATATTTTTATTTGACATAAAGAAAGAGGGAGGGAGGAAGAGAGAGAGAGAATGTGCATGCCAGGGCCTCCAGCCACTGCAAACAAAATCCAGATGCATGAGCCACTTTGTGCATCAGTGTAATCTGTGGGCTCTAGGGAATCGAACCTGGGTCCTTTGGATTTGCAGGCATGTGTCTTAACTGATAAGACATCCCTCTAGCCCCCTATCTTTTATATATATAAATAAAACAAAATATGATTTAATATCTGGAATTTCTAAACATTTGCTATAATAAATTTGGTGAATATGAAAAGCTGTGGATGCACCAGATTCTGTCATTTCACACAGAGTAGTGAAAGAGTGTGAAATAACAGGGCTGCCTGGAAACATGGTGTGGTGCTGGTATATGATCGCACGCATGCGCTCTGGGCTGCTAGGAGAGACATATGGCCAGCAGCTCCAGGGAGTCAAAACACCAATGTCTTGCCTCTTCGTGTCCTTCTTTTAAGCTTCAGATTCAGTTTCCCTGATTCTCAGAGGCACGATGTACAGCTGAGGCTGCAAACATACAGGGAACACCAGCCTCCTGCCACAAAACAGCAAAGAACTGCAGCAGGCGTCTCGGGGCTTGTAGCTGGGAACTCATGTCGCTGTGATCTGGGGCAGATTGCACCAGGAAGAAACTCAGAATGTTACCTCCCGTCCCTGCTTCCAACTAAGTGGATGAAATTCAGAGAAATAATTTAGTAAATTATAAGTTGCTTCTTTTCCCTTATGGTCTTTTTTCCTTCTGTACTCGACTCTAGATCACTAAATTGCCCTGTGAATTTGATGTTCCTCTCAGATGTGGAAACTATTTACAAAAAAATTCTTCCTCCAATAAAGCAGTTGAGGTTTTACACACACACACACACACACACACACACACACACACACACAAACACGTACACACATCCTTCTCTATTGCTGTCCATAGAAAATTGGATTCATGTGTTAAATTTATTTTATACTTATGTATGACTTATTCAAATCACAACAGAACAACAGAAATGTCATATATGTTCTCCCAGTATAAGAAAACAATCAATTGAAAACCTGGAAAATAATAGGATTGAGTCATAAACTGTGTATATATATGTGTGTGTTTGTGTGTAGTGCAAAATCATCCAGCCTGGAACTCTTGGCCCTCTGTCTCATTGCAGCTGTCTTTGGTTGAGTGAATTACTTATTGTTTTTATTTAGTTTTCTTACTTTTTGCTGATGTGAAAGATTAAAATGAGTAGTTGAAAAAATGTTTGCCAATCTTAGGCATAAAATCCATTACAAATTTGACTAAGATACAAAGAATTGCAGCAATAAAATATCTTTGTGTTTTATATAATCAAGTATGAATATTCATTCACCATTTAGATATAGTTTTCCTATTTTAAATTAAATGTCACTTCTAGCCATATGTGTGTCTTCATTTGCATGAGTACATAGTCATCAGAAAATCTGTACCAAGATCCAGACCATTAGTGATCAAGTTAACAGAGGGACACATTTCAATAAGAGGGTGAGTTGATTTTTCCATATTTTCACAGTGTTACTTTGAATGATGGTCATGTTAGTGTGCAGAATGTGGGTGGTGGCGGGAGAGCAACGGGGAGCTGTGAGGCAGTATGTAGAGTGAATGGAGTGAATGGGCGGGGTTTCTCTGCCCTAGCACATGAATGTGCAGGGTTTCTCTGCCCTAGCACATGCTGCTTCCTTTTGTGCACGTAGGTCAGATGTCTCTCTGCCTTGGGTGGTGATTGGTCCCTATTGTACTCCCTTCTGTAAGTTTTCTGTCAGTTTGGGGAATTACTTCCTTTATTTGACCTGTATGGTTTCAGCCAGAAAGAGGTGATATTCTAATTTCCTTCCTTGGTTGTATTTGATTATAGCCTTTTTGATGCGTCTTTGAGAAGGAAAGTATAAAAATGAAAAAAAAAAAATAAAGCATTTTTCCTTGTTCTTGTCATGAGTGGATATTACAGGTTCCAACCATCAGGAAATATGCCTGTTAATACCCTGTGCTGTCCCACAGCAGATATTTTACTTTGATATGAAAAACACTTGAAAACATTTCATCTTCATAACACTGGATGGCAGACACTTTGAAAATCTAAACCAAACACATAAACTAACTTATAATATATTTATCAATTTATTAGGTAATATTTTAGATTATTAAAATAATTAAAATTCTTTTCTAGTGGTAATTCTTGAGGTCCCATTCTCTGAAAAAAAAAAGAAAAAACAGCACTACTTTATCATATATATCCTTCAGAAATTTATCTGGAGAGATGGCTTAGTGGTTAAGGAACTTGCCTGCAAAGCCAATGGACCCAGGTTCAATTACCCAGGACCTGCATAAACCATATGCAAAAGGTGGCACATGTATCTGGAGTTCATTTTCAGTAGCTAGAGGCCCTGGTATGCTCATTCTCTCTCCCCCACCTCTCTCTCTCTCTCTCTCTCTCTCTCTCTCTCTCTCTCTCTCTTATAAATAAATAAGATATGTTTTTAAAATGAAAATCACTTCATGCATATTTGTGTAAAGGAGAAAGTGCATCTACCCTTTATTTTCTTCATACGTGTTGACAACCATAAAAATTACTCTGTACAGAAACTTTGATGTTAATTTTCTGTTGTAATTACCGTTTCATTGCTGTTACAAAACACCCAACAAGACTTCTGGGAGGAAAGGTTTTATTTTGGTTTTCAGTCTCAAGGGGCAGAACCATGATGGCAGGGGACAGTGTGGCATGAGCATAAGCTGGACATCACCTCGGCCACTGAAGGAGAAAGAGCCTAACTCTAGCTAAAGGCAGCTGGTATCATGCCCCTGGGATCACCCCAACAACAACTCCTCCCACAAGCCCCCACCTACTAAATTGCCATCAGCTAGGGGATCAAGCATTCAGAACACGTGAGATTATGAGGGACACCGATTCAAATCACCACACTTTAATTTTTATTTGGGCATAATTTCTGCATACACAGGTTTGCAGCTCACTGGGCTCTGAAACTTGTGTAACCTGTACAACCTATTGACCGACTCATTCCATCAGCAAACTAATTCAACCCCATGATTCCAGATCTGAAAACTTCCCATCACTTCAGTGTTATCTAGTTTGTCTTGAATGGAAAGAAACCCTCCAAGCAATTTCTACACTCTCATTCTTTCTCCAGGACACAGAAGAATCCTTCCACAACTTTAAGCAGTGTGCCAGGACTCTTCTCAAAAATTTGCTGGAGATGCTCTTAAAATTAATTCCTATAAACTCTGGTTCACCTGCCCTTGAGTCCAAGATTGGTTTCATAGTTGTGCAGAGTGGGTGAGAAATGAAAATGTGGAGCTTTTTTTTTGAATTTCTTAGGTTTGTCAATGATACCCAAAGTTCACCCCACCTTTCTCTCTTATTTTTATTTTTTTCTGTCCATACAGCAGCATATGTATTTAAATTGCTGCTTGTTGTGTCCTTACTTTGGGTGAGGAGATGTGTCTAGTGACAGCCCTGATGGGGCACAATGACCTGCTTCATTAGCAGTAAAAGTTATTCTCATTTCCTGCCAGGTGCATGACACACAGGCTTGGCCTTGCATAAAGAAGAGAGGTCTGTTCATATTCTCCCCCTATCACAGGCTCACTTGAGTAATGCCCAAGCATATTGTGAACTCAGAGGTGGGAGAGGGCATCTCTGTCAAGTCATCCATGGAATAAAACCCTAAATGACATGAATGATATGCTCTTGCTGAAGACACATTTTAGTGGGCACATGACACATCTTCAAAGAAAATCATATTAATAATTTAAAGAAGGTGTCCAAAGAGCAATTAATCCCAAATTCAGGGCCCTTTTGGGCATAGGGCTCTGTGGGATTACACTAGGTCCATATTCATGACCTACTCTGTCTTTCTGATTTAAATGTTTTTTTTTTTCTTTTTATTATCTATGTAAGCACTCTGGCCTCACTCTTCCCCTTAAAGATGACAGATGTGCACTCCTACACATGTTGATATCTGTCTATCTTGTCATCCACCTACCATCCTATGTATTTATGAATAATTAAAGTGTGTGTGTGTGTGTGTGTGTGTGTATTTCATTGCCTTAACCAACCTATTCCCCCATCTCTGACATTTGATCTTCTGCTTGGTCTTATCTATGTGATGCTTTTCCCTGTGTTTTTACATTTGCTTAATTGGTTTCTTACTTCCAGAATTTCTGTTTGGTTCTTTTTCAAAAAAAGTCTTGAGGGCTGGAGAGATGGCTTAGCAGTTAAGCGCTTGCCTGTGAAGCCTAAGGACCCCGGTTCGAGGCTCGGTTCCCCAGGTCCCATGTTAGCCAGATACACAAGGGGGCGCACGCGTCTGGAGTTCGTTTGCAGAGGCTGGAAGCCCTGGCGCACCCATTCTCTCTCTCTCCCTGTATCTGTCTTCCTCTCTGTGTCTGTCGCTCTCAAATAAATAAATAAAAAAGTTAAAATTTTTTTTTTAAAAAGTCTTGATTTATTTTAATGACAGAGAGAGATAAAGGGAGAGAGAGAGAGAATTGCAGCACCAGGACCTCTAGCCATTGCAATTAACTCCAGACACATATACTACCATGTGCATTTGGCTTACCTGAGATCTGGCAAGTTGAACATGGGTCTTTAGGCTTCACAGGCAAGTGCCTTAACTGCTAAACCATCTCTCCAGACATCATTTTTTTAACTTAATTTTCCTTCCATGTTTATGAATTTTTCCTTCAAGTTACCTAAAGTTTCATTCACTTTTGTAACTTCCTTGTCTATTTCTTTAACAATTTTATTTTGTCCGCTCATCTTCTTGAGCCCTCTATGTAATCACTGACTTAATTTTTTTTTTTTTTTTTACAAATGGCAAGAGAGAGAGAAGTGACACACCAGGGCCTCAGCCACTGCAACAAACTCAAAAGATACTTGAGCTACCTACTGGGCATGTGGGACCTTGTGCGTGTCTAATAGTATCTGGAGAGAGAACAAACATGGGTCCTTTGACTTTGCAGGCAAAAATCCTTAACCACTAAGCCATCTCCCCAGCCTTCAATGACTATTTATTTTTCATCCTTTTTTAAAAATTAGATATGGACCTATTTTGTATGTAAACCTCACATGTTGGTACCATCCTTTCCCTCCTCCCTGCCCCCTTTCTGAAGAGGCCTTCCTCACTGGGGATTAGTGTCAACCCATGGAGACATGGTTGGGTCATGCATTATGCAGTGGGAGGCAATGTCTCTGTGCAAAATGTCTCAACTTGAGGCTCTAACAATCTTTCCACTCCCTTTTCTGCAAAATTCCCTGAGCTATGCTTGGAACATTTTAAGTCTACTTCAGTGATGGGCACTTATGAGCATATGGATCTCTGGTTTGGTAGGTGCCCTCAGTATCTTTCTCCATCACCCTTGTGCTGATATCAGATTCACTAAGAAAGCAGCACTCTTGCTCATTTCTTAATTCTTCTGTGGTTTCAGCTGGGGCTGGGGTGGAGTGCACTGGGTTGTTTATCTCCTCAGGTCCAGTTCCCATCTGAATAAGAGAAACAGATTCTTCAACGGAAAATGAAGTCAGCCCTGGTTAATTTGGGGTACTCGTTACTGATTTAGAGAGAACTAAAAAGGTTTACACACTCCTATAGTTTAAGGTTAGTGGGAGCTTGACAATAGAAAGCAGAATCATTATCTGGGTATAATTCATATTTGTTTCCCAGTTCCCGGTATGGTTTCCTTTCCACTGAGCAGATCTGTTAGCCAACCCAAGAGCAGTTGGTTACCCACCATGGCTATGTACACTTCAGTGAGCATCATGGCAAGTTGTTTACTTCTGAGTTGCTTAGACTTTGAGGTGCTTGGACAGATATTGGCCGCTTCCCCCTTGTAGTTCATGTAGCACCTTCCAGCACTATATGGGCTGATTGGGGACTGGCTCTCCTCTGGATTCCAACCAGGTCTCTCCATGATCTATGCCAGCAGTGTTTGATGTCTTCAGCAATAGGGTCTTACCATTAAGCTCTGGTGAGTAACAGAAATCTGTCTTGTTTGTTTTGGGAGATCTAGTAGGCCTCTCTGATCAACAGCTCATTGTGGATGTAGACTACATCCTAGTATAGGGAATTACAGGCCAGAGCCAAAGAAAAAGAAAAACAGAAAAAAAAAAAAAAATCCATAGAAGAAAGAGAAACAGGAGAAATTTGGGGTTAGGTTTTGTCTCACTCTCTCCACAGCCCTTCAATTCAGGTGCTCGAGGGTTCCACATTTTAGTCTGATTTCCAGGATATGGAATTCTATGGTACTAGTTCAGTTTGTATTCAGTTTTGTTTTTCCCCACCATTTCCCTTCACCCAAGTCCTACCTTTGCTATTGTCCAACCCTCAAGATGCTGCTCAGTTATGTTAACTTGGGCTGATCCAGGTTAGGAACTGCACATGAGTGAGATCATATGAACGTTGTCTTTCTATGGTTGTGTGAGTTCACTTTTAGTGATTTGTTCCAAGTTTGACCATTTTTCTATAAATTTCAATGTGTCATTATTTCTTACTTCTGAGTAGAATTCCATTGTGTAGATATACTTCATCTTGGTTATCCATTCATCCAATGATGGGCACCTGGGTTGATTCCAGTTTTTAGCTATTATGAATTGAGCAACTTTAAACATGGTTGAACAAATATCTCTGAACTGAGATGTGGAACTTTTGGGTAAATGCCTAGTAAGGGAATAACAGGACCTGTTGGTAACTCTACATTCATCCTTTTCAGGAGTCTCTAAATTGATTTTCACAGTGGTTGTACCAGCTTACATTCAAACTACCAGTGAATGAGCGGTGAGAGTGAGCACCCCTGTCTTGTTCCTGATTTCAGTGGAAACTTCCTTAGTTTTCCCCCATTAAGTATTATTTGGGCTTTAGGAGCTATATATATATAACCTTTATTGTGTTGAGATATAAACCCTCTATGCATACTCTTTCCAGTGTTTTGATCATGAAGTGGTATGTATTTTATCAAAGGCCTTCTCTGCATCAAGTGAGATGATCATGTGGTTCTTATGGTTCAGTTTATGTAATGCATTGCATTGCCCGATCTCCATATGTTAAGCTATCCCTGCATCCCTGGGATGAAGCCTACTTGATCAAGGTGGACAATGCTTTTGATGCATTGTTGAATATGGTTTGCAAGGATATTGTTCAGGATCTTTGCATCTAAGTTCATTAGGGATATAGCACTATAAATTTCTTTCCTTGTTGCATGTCTGTCTGGTTTTGGTATTAGGGTGATGCTAGCTTCATAAAAGGAGTCAGGGAGGATTCACTGGTCTCTTGTCTCTACTTATGTGAAATAGGTTGAGAAAAATTGTGTCAGTTCTTCTATGAATTTTTTATAGAATTAAATTGAGAAGGCAACCGGTCTTGAACTTTTCTTTCTGGGGAGGTTTTTGATTACCTCTTCAATCTCCACAGATGTGATAGGTTTGTTTAGGAGACTGATCTGCTCTGAGTTTAATTTTGGTAGGTGAGGTGGTATATGTCTAGTAATTCATCCATTTCTTCCAGATATTTTAATTTTGTGGAGTAGAGGTTTTGGAAGAATTCCTTAATGATTCTTCCAATTCCATTGATATCTGTTGTAATAGCTCCTTTTTATCATTTCTGATTTTGTTAATTTGAGACTTTTTTCTTTCTTTCTTTCTTTTGCTTGATCAGTTTGGCCAATGTTTTGTCATTCCTATTTATTTTTTTCAAAAAACCAGGTCTTCATTTCATCACATTTTAAAATTGTTTTCTTAGTTTCCAATTCATTGATTTCTGTTCTAATCTTCATTATTTCTTTCCATCTGGAGCTCTTTGGGTTGTATTATTCTTGTTTGTCCAGCACCTTTAGGTGGACAGTCAGGTTACTGATTTGGGAATCTCTCTCTTTGTAATGAAGTTAGTTAGGACTATGAATTTTCCCCTTATGACTGCCTTCTTTGAGTTCCATAAGTTTTGTAGGTTGTGTTTTCATTATCATTCAATTCTAGGAATATTACAATTTCTTTGTTGATTTCTTCCATGGAACATTCATTGTTTTCAAGTGTGTTGTTTACTCTTCAGCAACTGGTAGAATTCTTGATGAGTCTGTCTCTTGTTAATTTCTAGCTTTAAAGCATTGGGATCTGACATGATGAAGGAAGTTACTTCAATTTTCCTGACTATATGAAAGCATGCTTTAGGGCCTAATATATGGTCAATTTTGGAGAGGTATCCTTGGGCTGCTGAGAAGAATGTATGTTCTATAGAGTTGAGGTGGAAAGTTCTGTAGATATCCATTAGGCCTAGTTGATCTCTGATGTTGTTTAGATCTATTATTTCCTTGTTGATTTTCTGACTAGAGAATCTGGAGTATTGAAGTATCCAACTATGATGGTGTTGGTATTTATTTCTATTTTATTGTCAAGTAGATTTTGTTTTATAAACTGTGATGCACCTGTGTTTGTTGCATATGTATTTATGACTGTGATATGCTCATGTTGGATCAATCCCTTGATGAGTAAGAAGTGGCATTCTTAGTCCTTTTTGATTACTTTTGGTGTGAAGCTTATTTTATAACATATATTAATATAGCAATACCTGCTTATTTTTTTATTTCCATTTGCTTGGGATATCATTTCCAACCTTTCACCCTAAGGAGGTATCTATCTTTAGTGGTGAGGTAGGTTTCTAGAAGAAAGCTGATAAAAGGATCCAGTTTTTTGATCCATCCTGATAATCTGTGTCTTTTTTTTTTTTTTTTTTTTGGTTATTTGAGGTAGGGTCTCACTAGCCTAGGCAGATCTGGAATTCACTATGTAGTATCAGGGTGGCCTCGAACTCATGGTGGTCTTCCTACCTCTGCCTCCTGAATGCTGGGATTAAAGGTGTGCCACCACACCCGGCTTACCTGAGTCTTTTAATGAGTGAGTTAAGACCATTAATATTTAAGGTTATTACTGTGAGGATTGAATTAATCCCTGCCATCACAAAGTATTTTATAGGATTTGGTGCTTTCTTTGTGTTATATACTCCTTTGAGCCTAGTTTATTTTGATTATTGTGATCTCTTGGTGGCTCTTGAGATTGGTTGTTTGACTGTTCTGTGTGAGGTATTCACTCAATTATTCTCTGTAGATTTGGCTTTGTGTTCATATAATCATACAGCTGACATTTTTCATGGAAAGTTTTTCTTTCACCGTCTATTATGAGGGATAATTTGGCTGGGTAAAGTAGCTTGGGTTGAAAGCCATAGTTTTTCAGACTTTGAATATTCTAGGCCCTTCTGGCTTTCAGGGTTTCCATTGAGAAATCTGATGTAATTCTGATGTGGTTACCTTTGTATGTTGTGAATTATTTCTCTTTTTTTTTAAAGCACTATTTGTTTTAGTTGCTAAGGGTTTTAAATAAGATGTGTCTTGTAGAGTTTCTTCTTTGTTCCTGTCTGTTTGCTGTTCTATGGGCTTCTTATATCTGGATGGGCCTCTTTTTTATAAAACTTGGAAATTTTTCTTCAATAATTTTGTTGAATATGTTCTCTATGCCTCTGGTCTGGTTTCCTCTCCTTCTGGTATACCTTTGATCTGGATGTTTGGTCATTTTAGGGTGTCCCACAGTTCCCTCATATTCTGTTTACTTTATTTTTTGAACTTAGAGAAGTTTTTGGTCTCCCAATCAATTTCTTCTGTCTTATCTTCCAGGTCAGAGGTTCTGTCTTCCTCTTGAGTAACTCTATTGGTAAGCAGTTCTAGAGAGGGTTTTATAATTTCTATTTGACCTTTTTTTTCTGTTGTGTTATTTTGTATCATGTCCATCTCTCTTTTGAGGCATGATTTCAATTTGAGTTCTGATTTTCTTGATGCTTCCTGTAGTTCATTTTTGCATTTGATCAACTCTTCATTAAGCTTAATCAACTGGTTCTTCAGCTCTTCTATTTCTTGACTTACCTTCAATTTATTCATATCTCTTTGGAGGGTTCTAAAATTTTCTTCAGTCAAGTTAAGCCTACTGTCAAATGCTGAACGATCTAGGAGATGATTCTGTTCAATTTCATTGATATGGTCGTTTGTTCTTTGATAGTTTGCTTCAAGTTCAGCATTTTTTTTCTTCTTTTTTTTTTTTTGTTTGGTTGGGGTCTCATTGGTTGTTATGTTTTCACTTTGGGAATGAATTTGTATTGATTTTTCTATGATTTTATTGGAGTCTTCCATAGTAGGACTAGGCATCCTTGGTGAATATCTCTTAGTTGTCTGACTTTTTTTTTTTTTTTTTTTAGCTTTTTGCATTGTTGTCTACCCATTTTGGAAGACTATTTTATTGAGGAGGAAGGAAGTTTTTGTTATTTGGCCTACTGACTCTGTAAGTGGTTTGTATGTTCTTCACCTTCACTTTTTTCATATCGAGAAAAGTTCTAACACACTTTGAATACTTGATTATCTTTCTAGCAGGCTCTGAGTATTTTGAATACATCTTTATATTTTCATAATAACTTTAATTATTCTATGGGCATTTATTAAGTAATCTAGATAACTCAAGGATCATTTCTGTAGTCAGGCCACCCTAACAATGAACTCTATTTTACTTTGTTTTAGCCCAAAACTGTCTTTCCTTCTTATTATCCCTCTGGGCCCTTTCTGGACAGTTCTTTCTTTGGGATTATTTTTCATTTGTTGACAAAGATAAGTTTAGCTCCTCAGCAATTAGCTCTTACAGTAACTCAGTGAATCAGTTCAATTGTTAGCTTCTTTTCTATCACAAAATGAGGAAAGAATGGGAAAGGTCATGTTGTGGAAAAATTTTCCCAAGGGAAACATGAAAACATGTATCTTCACCTCAGCTGGGGCAGAGATGATAGCCCAAAGGACTATTCTACCCAAACCAGTTTTGGTGAACCAGTAGATTTGTTGGTTATATGCAGAGCAGTGTGAGATGATGCTTAAGGAGCAATGGATGTCTCAAAGGCCCTGCATCAGCAGAAAGTCCATTCCAACACAGGTAGATGGCCCACAGAAGCTGCTTCACTGGAGCATAACCTGCAGGCAACTCAGGTGGTTGAAGGATCTCCAGAACCCTACATGACTTGAAGTTTTCAGGCAAGTCAATAGGAAAGTCTCTCACTAGGCAGTTGTTTTCCTTTTATATAGTGTTAGGATGAGGTTTTACAAACATTTCCCAGCCTTGTTGACCCCCCTGAGGATCTGGAACTTCCTTCTTCCCCCTGCCCCTATGAATAAATGTTTCAGTTTTTAATTAATATTCGTCAAATTCTACTCTTTATGTGTCATTCCTATAACCTTGAGGAATGATTGTGTGACTTTTAGGTTTCAGATCTCCCAGATTTGGCTTCCTGAATCAGAACCTTATTCAGGAGAAAATGCTTCAATTCAGAGAAATTTACAAGTAGAAATTTGGGTGAAGTGAAAATGAAATGTATATGGGTTACAGCATGAGAGGTACTAGAGAGGCATGCATATATAAAAATATAAGAAAAAAGAAGTTTTCTATTCAATTATGTATGTATGTGCTGAGATAGAAATTATATAATGCAGTATCTCAGCAAAGTCCAAAATTATAAATAATAATAAAAAGAAAAAATAAAAGTTAAATAAGTAATGACATGAATAGAAGATATTATGCTTACTATTTATTTTATTGGGATAACACGGCTTCTTTTCTCAGATTGTCATTTAAGTCACTCATGCTACATGTAGGGGTTCTTGTCTCAGTACTTCAGAAAAGATAAATGTGTTCTTCCAGAAAATTTTTTATGTCAAAAGTCAACCTTCTATCAGAATTCACCCAGCAGGAATCAGTTTTTGGCTGTGCTGAAGTGGGTATTGGCCTTTTACAACTCAACCTTTAAGGAAGTGTGGAAGCTTGCCCACCTACTTGCCTGTGTGTGTTCTCGAGATGCTGCACTATGTGGCACAGCACACTTTTGGAATCCCATGCAGCTTGACCTCCACAATGGCAGGGGAGGGAGAGATGTTTTATGTTTAGGCCAGGGTCTGCTTCATGTTCTCTGGCCACATTTTGCTCCTCAGTATTATATGTAGTCTGTGACAGTCTACTCTGTCCCCTCTTATTCCAACCACTGGGTGGTTTCCTTTTCTGCTCTCACAGTGCAGCTCATGGGAAATTCAGTGGCCACTATGGCTATACTGATAGATGGGTTGGTAACAGACACCCAGTTCCTTTTGATCTGAGTCAAAGGTTTCACCTTAGCTTGTTTCTATTTTCTTTAGGTCTTCTTTTATGTAAATATGTAAATAAAATCTGATGATTTTTCTTGAGGTAAGCCCAAAAGACTGTCATTTTTAGAGAGAACAAGAGAGAGAGAGAAAGAGAGAGAGAGAGAGGGGGACTGTGTGACTGGCTTATGTGGGACTAGGAGAGTTGAACATGAGTCCTTAGGCTTCACAGGCAAGCACCTTAACCACTAAGCCATCTCTCCAGCCCAGTCTGATGCATTTTTAACTTAGCTATATTCATCCACTGAGACTCAGCTTCTAATTTGCTAGCTTTCCCAGAAGATGTGTTATTCTCATTATCTGAACCGTTAACAACTTCTCAGACCATTTTTTTAATGTTCTAAATTCAGGTTTTTTTTTTTTTTTTTTTTCACAGAAATAGCAACACCTGACCTTCATAAATTTTAAGAAGTTGTCAATTGTGTGTCACTAGCCAAAAGGAAATTTCATGAAGGCATGGTTTTTATATGTTTTCTTTGTATTGCATTTCTAATGCTTATGATAGTGCTGGACACTAAATGCGTCCAACAGACAGGCACAATTTTCCTTTGGCAGCTCTACTTTCAAGTGAGAGTTGAAGACCTACTAAAATTTTCTTTACACCTTAGTAAATCTTGTCTTCTATCAAATAGTTTGAAACAAATGACTCATATCTGTGAGGTCTGAAACAAGGTGTTTTTTTTTTTTTTTTCCCCCCCTGTGGCTTTTTGAGGTAGGGTTTCACTCTAGCCCAGGCTGATCTGGAATCACTACGTAGTCTCAGGGTGGCCTTCTTGAACTCACGGCAATCCTCTTACCTCTGCCTCCCAAGTGCTGGGGTTAAAAGTGTGCACCACCACCCCTGGCTTTAAGGTGTTTGGAATAGTGGCAGCAGGATCGTACCTATAAGCAGACAAAATTGTATATAGAGATTAGCAAAGATAAAGTGCTAAATTAATTGAATTGGAAATACATGAGCTAATACATACATAAATGGTACTATAATCTTGCACAGAGAGCTATGTATAGTCTATAGGTGATATCAGAGGTATTATGGGGTAGGCAACCTAATTAAGTACTTTAAGACTCAGTTTACCCATTCTATATTTCTGTCTATCAAAAATCCTATTTGACAGAGGTGTCTCCAGGTGACAAAATGCAAGAGATAAAATATAGAGTAATATTATCCTTGTGCTATTTGTTTTTTCTTTTCCCCATCACCTTAGAGGAGGCAACAGGAAACATAAATTAACTTAAAACCACTTGAATCTTAGACAGGGAGCACTTGATCTTGAACTTACAGCCAACTTGTGACATCTTTAAGTACCTCATGACAATCAATCAAAAGAAAAATATATAGAATAAAGAACCTAGCTTCTTAGCATATTAACCTTATAACTATAATTTTAAACATATAGACATCTGACTAGAAGAGATAGAAAATGGTTAGTCCCTTGTAATTACTAGTTGGGCAGTGCAGGGACTAGCTATGGGGATTTGGCTATAGCTAAGCTGTGGCCAGGGTGTCTCTCATTTGGTCAGAGGGAATGAGGCACCAGGCACTCACGATCACTTCTAGTCTCTGCCTCTCAGCTAAGTCAGGCAAACCAACCTTGAATGTCCTCACTTCCCCATATGGGCTACCAAAATGGAAATGGGGAGAACTGCCCATGAGATTTCCTCTGCGTGAGCTCTGCTGTATGAGTCCTTGTCTGGGGAGTGATAAAGAATGTAAGAGCCAAAGGAAGGGTAGGACTCCTTACAACGTGCTCCTCCAGAAAAAAAAAAAAAAAAAAAATGGTCTGGATATCCATGACCTCACAGTGCCTGACACTGCCTATGCAAGACCATCATAATAGGAGGAAAAGATGATGACATCAAAATAAAAGAGAGACTGAGAGTGGGAGAAGGATATTATGGAGAGTGGAGTTTCAAAGGGCAAAGTGGGGGTAGGCAGGGAATTAACATATATTGTTTATAATCATGGAAGTTGTTAATTTTAAAAAAAGTAAAAAATAAATAAATAAATAAAAATAAAATGAAAAGTATTTCAGCCTCCAGACAGAGAAACAATTCACAAGCTGGTGACAATAATGAACTTGAATCAAAATTACAGTGAAAGCATAAACAGTGTGTTTTGTTGGAAGCAGAAAAGTATGAGAAGAGTGGGAAACCTGAATCAAGCTAAGTTCTGGGGGATAAGGATGTCTGCCTGTAATTGAAGGTGCCATAGGCTGATTGATTGTCTGTTTGAGAATTGCTCAGTAGTAACTAAAAAACCTTAGTGTTGGGAAAGGAATGAGTCAAGCTGACTGCAGAGAAGCAGTCAACTGTAGCAATCTGACTGCACTTTCAGGCTGTGCTCCCAGAGTCATGAGCTCTCAGGGCCCCAGCTGTCCCGAGTTAAGGATGTAGTTCCAAGAAGCAGATAATTTGTCCTCATTTTCCCCCTTGGGGGATTTCTCACTCAATGTACACAACCTGGAAGGTGCAGGAGCAACCTCAAATTCTCAATGCAGCTAAAAAGTAAATTACAAGCAAGACACAAGTTCTGCCAAATTGAGGGCAGCGGGGTCCTTATCATCAGTGGCTTATGTTTGATCCCTGACTCCAGGGAAATTGAATCTTAGTGCCAACCCAAACCTCATTCTCAGACAGAAGATTTCACTTGTGGCAATCATCCTAAGCTAAGGAGAAAGTGGAAGGCTGAACTTGAGAGGAGGACCTTAGGGATCCAGGACATGCTTGCATGTAAGAGCACAGAAATATTACAAATAAGACTACAAGAGACTACCATCATCTCTGATATCACTCAAGCTATAGATTCTGAGTGAACGCAGGTAAAGTGGAGTGGTGAAGAGGATACATCCACTTAATTGCTAGTAAGGATTTTTCACTAAAGTATTCCACAAATCTATCATAGTCCTGAGGATTTAAGACTGGTGAGGGTATTTGATTTTAAGTCCCATCAGTATCAGTGTGGATAACAGGCCTGGCATATCCCTTAAATAAGGATGTGATGATTTCAATACAAAGAGGATTAGGACTCTGGATATAGCTATTAGCGGTAGAGTGTTTGTCTAGCATGAATAAGTCCTGACTTATCCTCAGCACTGAGTAAAGTAAGGCAATCAGCCTGCACTGTGGGCACACAGAAAGAGCTCATATAACTTGAGATCTTGAAATGAAGGTGCCTTTCAGTACAATTTTCTGACATTATCTTCCTACTTTCAGAAGATGGTCCCTGAAGTGTCCCCTAGACAATGTCTGGGGCAAAGGCCATTTTCATATAGTTCATTTCTAAAGCAGAACAAACATATGTTAAATGGTAGATGGAAAAATAAAAACATTTTGGTGGCCTTATTTGATAGTCTTACCATTGCCATCAGCTCCAAGGAGCTGTAGACAAGTTTCTTATTGACCCTAGACCAAAAGGGCCTCTCTTTTCTTAGAAAGTTTGCTTTATAAATCACATACTTAAAAATTATTTCCATATCCTTTTGACATATATGTTGAGATGAATATAAATCTTTTTAAATGCCTCTTTTTTTTTCTTAAGTTAACAGTGTAGGGATGCTGTTGGGATGTTGGAATCCATCTCCTGTCATTATCAAAGAAGGCTAGGAATCTAACCTCCATAGTCATGAATTAGCAAACAAGTATTGTCAATCACAGAAAATAAAACAAAACTTCAAATTCAGAAATAAGTCAGTGTGCTTACTATATCCCATTTTTCACCCTCTCCTGGCATCTTATATGACTTTGTCCACTAGGCGATTTACAGAATTTAAAAAAAAAAAAAAAATGTCACCATCCTTTGTTCCAGCAAATTTCAGACTTAGTCCTAGTCTCCCTTCATTACTGCAGTAGAATTCAATCTTGTCTATTTGACTTTGGCACAACACTTGCTGAGACATGCTTTCAAATATGGCATCCCTTGTTTGTGTCTCTTGCATTCTCTGTGTTCATTTATCTTTTTGAGACCAAATGCCTGAGAAGAAACAACATAAAAATCTAAAGGATTACTTTGGTTCAAGGTTTGAGAACATCATGGAAGGGAAGATGTGGTGACGGGCTCCTCTGAACCGTCGGGAGTGTGCCGTCAGAGGGTCCTCGCCTCTTCTCATCTCAGTGAGGACAGGAAGTGGGACTAGGCTGTGCACCTCAAAGCCTGTCCCCGAGCAGTCCTCTCCCTCTTCCTAGGCTTCATCTTCCAAAGGTTTCACAACTCTTCAAAACAGTGACAATGTATGGGAACCTAGTATTCAAATACATGATCCCGTAGGAGATATTTTATATCCAAACCATAATGCCAGAGAAACCAGTTCCTCTCTTGTTTGTCCATTTTGTCTTCTTTCCACTTCTCCTTGCTTTTCTCTTCCAGCCTGTGCAATTCCAGAAACAATTACTGCAATTTTATGTTAAAAGCATTATTAACATGCAAGATGAGGAGGAATTTCACAAAAGAAAAGGTAGATTTTTTTTCTTTAAATATAAATTGAGATAACAATGAGTAACGAAGGGTTACACACTTCGTTTCAAATGGTTTTACTTTGCTAACTTGAAAATGTAACATGCTAGTCTCATAAAACAGTTCATATAACGTGATGGGTCTCATTCATATCTAAAAAGACAGAATAGAGAGCGACACAAATTACTTTTAAGAAGAAAAGATCACTGCAGACAGATGTGCCTTTTCCAGAATTTCTCAAACCTCCTGTCCTGGACTTAATCCCAGGTTAATCTTTTGGCAGCTTGGGAGATAATGCATATGTCTGCCCCAGGCTGGCTTCAGGGTGCTGCTCATTGTACCACTGTGCTAAAGAGAGATAAAAGTTCCATCTACTAATGAAAGGACTAGCTCTTTTCTGCCCACTTCAAGTGAAAATTAGGTTATCTTAACAATGTCCTTTAAAAAAAAATGCTGTTTATTTTTATTTATTTATTTGAGAGCCACAGACAGAGAGGGAGGCAGAGGGGGGGGGGAGTGGGTGCACCAGGGCTTCTAGCCACTGCAAACGAACTCCAGATGTGTGCGCCCCCTTGTGCATCTGTTTAACGTGGGTCTGGGGAATCAAGCCTTGAACTGGAGTCCTTAGACTTCACAGGAAAGTGCTTAACCGCTAAACCATCTCCCTAGCCCAAACAATGTCCTTTAAAATAAGCTGTAATTATCTGTCATTACCAATCACTCCCCAAACTTCCATGACAGCCCCAAATCTTGTATCCTGTAAAAAGAAGGAAGGAAACAAAAGGATGATGGAAAAAAATGCAACAAGAACTCAAAATAAAAGCATAGAAATCCATAGTCCCTTGTCAATACTTTAGAAGATATACCTTAGTGGCAAAAATTAATACATATGCACAAATGAAAACTTGCACAGTATGTTGTACAAATCCAAGTTATTTTATTTTTGAGACAGGACCTCACTATGTATCCCAGCCTGGTCTCAAACCTGCCACCCTTAGTTCCAGGTTTGTGAGTGCTGTGCTGGGATTGCACATAAGCCAATGCACAAGTGCTTATTTCTAACAGCTTAGTTAATTTAACAAAATGAAGCATTAACAGATGCTTACAATAGGGGCTATTGTAAAATTAATATTCTGAACTGCGGATAATTGTAATTAACCTCTATCCAAATTCCTTAGGGAGATTTGGGGCCCTCTAATTACCTTTATGCTGGTATAATTAACTAGATAGCTACTAGTAGGCAGGTAGCATAGACAGTGTCCTGGGCAATAACAGAAGTGACAAAGAGGTGGCCCATGAGGTCTAGAAGCAGAGAAAATGGATAGCTGAGGCTAAAGAAGGCAAGAGACAGACCGTGAGCCCCATTGGATAGAAGAGTTTCTTTCAGAGTAATGCCAAGGGTAAGAACAAAAGGTCCAGACACACAGACCTCCGTAGTTGTCACTGCAGTTGTGAAAGTCTAAGGGTCACAATATCTAAAGCTCAAAGGCTCAGACATTAGCTCTTGCATGCAGGGTCACTGGCACTCAAACTCGGAGCACTATTCCTTCATCTAGAGCACTTGTATCTGGATTTAATTGCTTGGAACCATAAGCTTTTAGTTCTTAGAGCCTTTAACCTTGGACTTTGAAAGACTGATGCTTCCTTAGACCTTAGCACTGTGTTTGCTTTTTAGTGTCTAATACCACAGTTTCCAAGTTCTCAGGGCCTGGGGGTACATTTCTCAGGGTTTGTAGACCCAATCCATGAGTTCTGTAAGACTTGAGAGGCTTGCAGCACTGTGAAAGGGAGCAAGCCCTTGCCTGTTTGGATTTCTAACTGCATAGACCCAAGGATAATCATGATGCAAAAGTTTCACCAAGTCCCAAAAGATGGAACAAACTATTAACTAGCAATTCTTTTTTGGGGGGTTTTCGAGGTAGGGTCTCACTCCTCTAGCCCAGGCTGACCTGGAATTCACTATGGAGTCTAAGGGTGGCCTCCAACTCATGGCAATCCTCCTACCTCAGCCTCCCGAGTGCTGGGATTAAAGGCGTGTGCCACCATGCCCGGCTAACTAGCAATTCTTAGCAAGTGTAAACAATGCAAGGAATGTAAGACAAGTAAGTATAGAAGTTGAGCATCCCTCAATGCCGTCAGCGGCTTTGGAAAACCCCAGTGGGTAGTGGAAGTTATTCTCTGCAGATAAAAGGAGACTACTCAGTTTTACAGCTAGAATTAGATAGAGTGACTTTAGTGATGGTATCTGAATGAAATAATTGCAGAATATGTTCTAATTCATAATGTATTACTAGATAATCTACCATACTGCATTCTAATATTTGAAATAAGTAGAAAGAAGGAACAAGCAAATTTATAATAATAAAGTAGTCAACATTTTAATCCTAAGATTTTCTTTTTCATAGCAATTAAAAATTAAGCAGAATTAAGTTGTAATTATTTTACTAAGGACAATCAGCATAGCACAGATATCAGTAACAATCATAACTATCTATGAGGAAGAAAAAGAATGATATTTATGATTTTATTAGGATTTTCACATCATTGTTGCCTAACTCCCATAGTTTTCCTATAGTTTCTTGGTTTTTATAGTTGTCAAACAGTTTGAAAATTTAATTTTGCATGCTAGTAAACAATGTATAAAGAATTTTTGTAAGCATCCTTTATTTGTATTTTACTGAGAATTTTAATAAATGAACATACTATAATTTGATTATATTTTCATCCCATTTACCTTCTTTTGTCAACTCTTCCCAAACTGTATTCCACTGATGCCCCTCATCTTTCTAAGTGTTCTTTTCTGTGTTTTGATGTCTTGTTCCTCTTCAGTCCTCCATGTCAAAATGTTGATAGGCTCAGAACAGTGCAGGTGTCTGGAGGTATTGGAAACCACTGTGATTCATGAAGGTACCCACCAGTTCTTATACAGGGAACAGTGTACCAAAGTACTCCTTCTCAAACTGTGGCTCTTACCTTCTTCCTGCCTTTTCCCAATGTTCCTTAAGCCTTGGAGGGCAGGGTAGGGATGTCTTATTTAATTTTGAACTTTCAACAGGCTCCTCATTTTCCACATTGATGAGTTTTGAGGCATTGCAGTATCTACTGCCATCTCCATAGAGAAGCTTCTCTAGCTAGCAGTGAGAGTAGCACTAATGTTTCTGCCAACACCTTTGCAATACTCCATGTGCCCTAGTGGGTGTGTTTAGTGCTAAGAACTGAGCTTTCTCTACTGCATGTCACCTTCATGAGTCCTGAGATCTCCTCAGTACTCACTGCCACATGTAAAAAGAAGCTTCTCTAAGCCAACATGAGAAGAACCTTAATATAGATAGATGATAGATAGACAGACATTTTGATAATGATAACCCATTTAGCCAAATAACAGTGATAATTTCCCTCTAGTGTCTATGTCCTTCCAAGCCATGAGATTTTAATTTAGTTTTTAGTACAAAGCTTGATTTTTTTAAATAAAGTAATGGTCTCTTTAATAATTTTAATACATAGGTTCTTTGTAACATTTTATTGTGATTTCAAATTGCTAAAATCTACAAATATCCTTTTGAAATTATCTTGTCTTCATGTGTATTCCTTTTGACTTCCTTGCAAACCAAAACAGAACAGATTTAAAGGGTTAAAGACATTCCGTGCTTTGTGAGTGTCATAGTTAAGGAATCCTTCATTTTACATGGTCCATGGATTTAGCAGCAAATCAAGAGAGTTTTCTGAAGGCCATCCCAATAATGATTTATGATGCCTGAGAGCATAAATCCCTAAATTGGGGTCAAAGCTTCAAGAAATTTTACAGCAGTAACAAAAATTCATTTTGTGATGTCCTTCTTAACTCTGAAAGTCATGGCAACATACATTACTTAGCACATGATGGGTAGGGAAAATTATTTTTTATTTTAGATTAAGATTACATTTTAAATTATCTTATTGAATATTAAAGCCAATAAATAAAGTATTCTAAAAGTTAACATCAGCTATTATGTTCAAAAGCATTAATAAAATTTATATTTTAACAACACCTAATTTATACTACTGTATTATTAATCTATCAACTATACTTAGGAGTATATATTTTAGGAAGTGATTATATTACTTAGAGGCTCTGCATGTGTGTACCATGTGCTTGAAAGTGCATAAGGTATGTGGAAATCAGAGATATATTAGCTATCTTCAATAGCTTTCCATCTTATTTTTGAGTTTGGGTCTCTCACTGAACCTGGAGCTCAATGACTTTGTTAGACTAGCTAGAATCCCTACCCTACCACCTCCCGCCTCCATTTTCTCAACTCTGTGGTTATATACATGGCCCCACTGTGCCTGGCTTTTGATGTGAATACCCATCTGTGAAAATTTTTGAATAAGTTTCAATCCAACTTAGGGTTGGGTAAGAGACTTTATACATTTATACTTCTTCCTCTTCATTCCATCTACTTTTTAATGTTTATTTGCAAGGAGAGAGAGAAAAAAATATGAGAAAAAAAATGCCAAACCTTGTGACAAGTTTTCTAATGGTAAAAGACCCAAGTCTCAGAAGGTATTATAGAAGAAGAAATAAACATTAAATGAGACTAAAACCATTAAAAAAAGATAAAATATCAGTAGAAAACATGTTTGGAAGGATAAATCTGAGAATACAGGGGAGGGAGGGGTTTTCTTTCAGATAGAAGACACAAAAACCTCTGAAGACCAAAGAAAGTCTTGAAGGTTCTTGAAAAGCTAAAGCTTATAGTTTAAGATGAATACATTGGTTTTTGTTGCTGATATCACTCACAACTACAAATTTAGTCACTTAAAATAATGTGAATTTATCGGTTCTGACATAGTTGTCATGGATTAAGATGAAGGTTTCAGCAGGACTGTAATCCTCTTTGGAGACTTTGTTGACAAGTTAGCCTCTAGTTTTATACAGTTTATTGGAAGAAACTAGTTCCTTGTGATTATTTATTAATATGACAAGTTGAGGTATATCTACAAGGCTCAAGACCCCTTAATTTCCAAGCCAGAAAAATGGATCAAGACCCTTCCCTTCCTTGCTTTAACTTTGTCTTTTATATAATATCTCTGTGTTCAGTCAAAACTCTATCTGAAGAGCTCATATGATTATATTGTGCACATGCAAAGAATGCAGGATCATTTTCCTACCACAATATTCATAAACTTTGAAAAGTACCTGCTCATGGATTCTTGGGATTAGGTGTAACATTCTTAGTCTAGCATAATGGAGAAATGAAACTACAGGTCTAAATAAAGTTAATAATCAGTCTTACATCTTATGCTGAGAAGCAAGAATTCCTCAATGCAATGGGATAAAACTATACAATTTTCAAAATGATTGTGGTATAGTATTTTTTAAAATTATAATTACTTTTTTTCTACTACAGCATTTTCTAGACACAATATATTCACAGAAATCCATAATGAGGAAAGTTATACAAAGTGAATGTTTTCAAAATTTATACTAAGATTTTCATTACCCTTTTACTATTGAGATTTGCCTGGGGAATGATGGCGTCTAAATCAGATATGATATTGTGAAGAACTGAACTATATGTAGACAAGAAGAACCTATGCTTGGATAATACAGAGGTAGCATGAGTAGAGTAAAATAAAGAGAGAGAAAGACACACAAACAGAGAGACAGAGAGAGAGGGAGAAAAGAGTAGTCAAAGTAAGTGATTGATAGTAATTGGTATTTTGGAAAAAAGGAATAATTGTTTAGAATTTGGCTACATTGCTAACAAATAAAAGGAAAGATATTTTGTATATTTTTTAAAGAATTGCCCATAAATTTTCAATGTAGATATCCCGTAATCAGTTGGCCTTTAGAAGAGCTATGGTTTTGTTAAACCTCACCTTGAAATATGTGCCATCATTAAAGACACAAGAATGCATGAGCTTCCAAAGGGGGCTTTGAGAATTAAGAAGAAAACAACGCCAAGAACCACACAGTGTTTGAGTGAGTTGTAGACAAAAAAAAGTTTAAAGATGAGATGAAGAAAGGAGAAATCTATGAATATGACAGCCTGAATGCAAGTTTTATAGCAAGTAGACCAAGTAGTTTAAGTTTTAATCTATAACCTTTTAAACAAAAGGGTTTTAGAGAAAGCAATTCTAGTGAAGTAATGAAAAGCCAAAGAGTAATGAATGTATTGAGGACTGGATAAAAAAGGAATACCATTGACAGTAGGCAGACCAGAACTTCAAAGTCCTGCTAAAGATACTGTTGGACAGTGGACCTTTGGGTGTTTGGTTTTCTTAGATTGGTTCATAATCTAGTACAGATAAAGAGAGCTACTGTGAACCGGACATGGTGGCACATGCCTTTCAATCTCAGCACTCGGGAGGCAGATGAAGGAGGAGCACCATGAGTTGAAGGCCACCCTGAGACTATTCCAGGTCAGCCTGGACCAGAGTGAAACCCTACCTCAAAAAAACAAAAAACAAACAAAAAAAAGAACTACTGTGAAATTATGAATGAATGATCACTTTAATAAAACTTAAGATTTTATGTAAATTACTGTTCCTGAACTATAAGGGCAGACCATCTGGGACCTGGGTTCCTTCCAGATTCCAGCCTGATCTCTCAATGTTCTCTGTCAGCAATACTTGGTGTCTTTAGCAATAGGGTCTTACCTTTTAGCTCAGGCAGATAGTCAAGTGCTTTGACAGAAACCTGTCTTGTTTTGGGGACCTCTTAGGTATCTCTGATCAACCTATTTCTGGCATTGGCAGTTACAAGCCAGAGCCAAGTGTTTTAGGGTTAGCTGGAACTGGGAACCAAGTCAGAATCATATGGAGACCAAAATCATGGACTCCAACAAGAAGGGCCTACTAGTCTTTAACCAAAAGAGAGGCTATACCCACCAACATCTCCCTTAATAAATAATGTTTATCCCATTGAACTTATGCTGACCTCAGTCTCTTTTGGAGAATAGTTTTCTTTTTCAGAAGGCAGCTAGAATGAGATAAACCATCCCTCACACATCAGCCAGGGCCCAGGTGAAACCAAAGAGGAACTGGTGAGATGAGCAGGAGTACTGCTTCAATAGTGAGCTTGTCAACCAACGCCAGGGTCATGGAGGCAGACATTAAAGATACTCAGAATTCACCAAAGCAGGAATCCAGAACATGCCGAGAGCCCAGTGATAAAGTGGGCTTAAAACACAGCCACCATGGTTTAGGGAATTTTGTGGAAGAAGGGGCAGAAAATTGTAAGAGCCACTTAGAAGGGAATGTCTACAGGCACTGCTCCCCTGCCCCCTTACAATAACTGACTGATGCTCTCACACCTCATACCCCGCAAGCCTCCCGGGCATACTAGCAATCCCTCACAGAACTTTCACTCTCATCTGAAGAAAACATGGAAGTCAGATTCTCATACCTCCAGTGTTCTGTGCCTTCCTGGCAGAGGGAGGATAAAATACACGAAACACACTGTGGAAATCTGAATTGATGGCCCCCAATATATTCAGTGTTTTATTACACTTTGTAATTTAGATATGAGGCCACCTGGGCTGGAGGAAATGTCACTGGGCTGGATCTTATGATCTAGCCCTAAGGTGTGCTGGTGGATTTGAAATTCCAGTCTAATGATATGCAAAGTGGCTGGGCATGGTGGCGCACACACTTAATACCAGCACTCAGGAGGCAGAGAGAGGTAGGAGGATCACAATGAGATTGAGGCCACCCTGAGACTACATAGTGAATAAAGGTCAGCCTGGACTAGAGTGAGACCCTACCTCAAAATAACAACAACAACAACAAAATATGCAAAGAACCTGGAGTTCCTGAAGTGTGCTGTGGAATTTGGCTTGTGGTCTCTCTCTCTCTCTTTCTCTCTCTCTCTGCTTGGACCTGTGAAAGGAGGGCCATCTTTCTCTGCCATTATGGAACTTCCTCTGCATCTGTAACCTTCAATAAATCCCTTCCTCCATAGCTGTGCCTGATCTGGAAGGTCACCTCAGCAACCTGAAGCTGTCTGCTACAAACAGCAACATGCTACTGGGTCTAAAAGGGGCCGGCCAAGCTCTGAGTTACCACAGAAGCAGGGTGGATACACTGACATCTTTAATAATATACCCAAATGCAGGCATATTTTGCTTGTCACCACAACTATCAAAATTTACTCCAATTATACCAAATTTAAGCAACAAAGGTGTAACTAAGTAAGAGAAAGTAAGGTGGTCAGTCTCATTCCATCTTTCACTGTACAGAACTCCTTCACCTAATCCTTGGCTCAACAAGACTCATGGCCCCAATGTAAAATACTGCTAAAGTCCAATAGACTATTTTATTGAAATAGCAACTACAGCATAGAATAAGAGTTGGGTTTAGCAGAGGCCAGTTCAATATTCTCAGTAAGCAGGTGCAGTCCCAGATCAACTTCACACTTGCCTCTTCAACTTAAGCATAAACCTCTGAAATAAACTCATATTATCTGGAGAACACAACAGTAGTGAATTAATTTGCTTTCTCATAGGTGTCCTGTACAAAAGAACTATCCCAAAAAATATTAGAGCATGCAAGAACAGAGTAGTAAGGAGTATGACTCACAATAAAAATTAAAAGCATTAGACTGGGGCTGGAGAGATGGCTTAGCAGTTAAGTGCTTGCCTGTGAAGCCTAAGGAACCCGGTTCGAGGCTCAATTCCCCAGGACCCATGTTAGCCAGATGCACAAGGGGGCACACACGTCTGGAGTTCGTTTGCAGTGGCTGGAGGCCCTGTCACGTCCATTCTCTCTCTCTTTCTCTCTCTGTCACTCTCAAATAAATAAGTAAGAATAAACAAAAAAAATTTTTTTTTCAAGCATTAGACTATGAGGAGCTGTGGTTGGGATTAGATGACCATGACTTTAAAGCTATTTTAGGAAAGATAGTTTAGTGGTTAAGGCACTTACCTTCTAAGTCAGAGGACTGAGGTTCAATTCCCCAGGACCCAGGTAAGCCAGATGAACAAGGTGGTGCATGTATCTGGAGTTTTTTGCAGTGGCTGGAGGCCCTGAAGCATACATTCTCTCTCTATCTGTCTCTTTCTCTCTCAAATAAAAAAATAAAAATAAGGTTTTAAACTTTATTTATTTTAAATAGGTTAACAAGTATACCTGAGATTATGTGAAGAATTAGGAAAGAGATTTAGATATCTCAGAAAGACATAAAATCTATAAAAAAAAAAAAAAACCAAAAAACCCCACAGTAGAACTTCCACTGCAAGGAAACAAAGTACTAGTAAATCCTTGAGCATGTGAAAGAATATATGTATGTATGTATGTATATATATATATATATATATATATATATATATATATCTGTCTGTATATACATATATACACATATATATCTGTATGTATATATGTATAAATATATAAGCATATATATGTTTATATATTATATATGTATATTGAAGAATATATATATATTATGTATATATATATTATGTATTATGTATATACATGTATAATATATAAATATATATGCCTATATACATATACATATATGGATAGAGGGATGGCCCTTGCCTGCAAAGCCAAAGGATCCAGGTTCAATTCACCAGTACTCACATTAACCAGATGCACAAGGAAGCACACATGTTGAGTTCGTTTGCAGTGGCTAGAAGCCCTGGCATGCCCATTTTCTCTCTCTCTCTCCTTCTTTCTCTGTCAAATAAATAAATAAATACATTATATATATATATATATATGTGTGTGTGTGTGTGTGTGTGTGTGTGTGTGTATATATACATATATATATATATATATATATATATATATATATATATATATATATATCGAGAGAGAGAGAGAGAGACATAAGTAAAGTCTGAAAAGCAAGTGAGGCTGTCAGCAATGTGGTAGTCAATTTTCCTGGACTTTCCTTTGTGTCTCACAGGTCTCAGAGCCAACATTATTGAGTTGTCATCAGACACAATCAAGAAGGCCCTGGAAAACTTCACCCTTCCTAGCCAGAGACCCAGCAAGTGACAGTGTGGCAAGATACGTTCTAGACATACACACACACACAAAATGTATGGTGTCACCTTCCCTGTTCTGACACCAGTGGGACACCTGGACTTCAACTACAGTGGTTGCTGTACCACTGTCGTAGTTGTTTCCATGAAAGTCAAGCAGGCAGCTAAAAGTTCCACGCCTGCTCACTCCAAAGTCTATTCCAAGCAGCACTTTTCCCCCAGAAAGGCCCCACCTTCCAAAGGCTCCACAGCCAGCCCTTCCCAGTTGCCACCAGCTGGGCACCAAGTATGAGACTTAATCACATACATGTAAGTCTATGGGAGACATTTTATAGTCAACACAGTTTTCCAGGGCCTAGGTAAGAGTATTCATGTCTTATCAATGTTTACACTGTTACACATTTTGTTTATCATACTTTTATGCCATCATGCAATTGCTTTTCCTAAATCTGCCTTGTTATTCAACTACCAGGTATATTACTGAAGACAGGACTAAGTTATAATATCATAAATGGCAAGTTGATGCCTGGGTCATAGTTAATATTTGCTGAAAGAAAAATAGGGCACATTAGTTGATATTTCTAAGATAGCTACAGTCTGCCCTGACATTGAGGTCTTATTTGTTTATAGTAAATTAGATCTCATTCTTCAGATATTACAAAATTTATATCTGAACTATATAATTTCACATTATCTAGAATTTTACCATACAGGTTATGACTTAGGTTGAACTTTCTAGAAATTATTTCATTAAAACTGTATGCTGTGAAGTGACTAAAATAGATACTGATATGTAAGAGAAACAATTCCTATTGGAATCTATGTGTTGAGAATATTAAAATATATTCTAGTAAATTCTTTCACATTTTTTTTTCTCTTGTGAAAATTGATTGAAAAGATTTTGTATTAGTTGGGAAAGCTAGACTGTAATGGTTTGGAATGTAAAATGCCCCACTTGGATTCATGTGTTTACATACTTAATCCCCAGCTGTTGGCCATGTTTGGGAAGGAGTGGAGCCTTTGTAAAATGGGATTTTGCTGGAGGAAGTGTGTTACCAGGTGTGGGCCTTGAATGTTTTAGAGCCCAGCATTGTTTCACAAGCTGTTTTCTTTATCTACTTCCTGCTGATGTGAAAGTCTCTGCTGGCTATATATTCCTGCCCTGTGTTCTTTGTCTCGATACACTTCCCCTTGAAACTGTAAGATGTAATTAAACCATTTTCTTCCATAAGCTGCTTAAGGTTGGGTATTTACCCAGCAATTAGAAAGTAACTGATACAGATCTATTTAAGAAAATTAGCTGGGCATGGTGGTGCATGCCTTTAATCCCAGCACTTGGGAGGCAGAGGTAAGAGGATTGCCATGAGTTCAAGGCCACCCTTAGAATACATAGTGAATTCCAGGTCAGCCTGAGCTAGAGTGAAACCCTACTTCAAAAAAACAAAAATAAATAAATAAAATATAATAATAAAATAAAATATATTCACTGAATAGTTGTGAATTTTGTATATAATATGGTGTATTGTGTATAAATATGCCTTATAGCTTAAAACTAATCAGCATTTAGTTTTAAATACTTCTAAATTATTATGATTAAGGGACTAAGTATATGGATTAGTTGATTATCTTCAAAATATTAAATTTAAAAGCATTTAAATTTGGAGAGATTTTTCCAATTTCCAACTTTTAAAAATAAATGTACATTTTCACACATAAATTTTAGTGTTAATTCAAAACGATTACTTTGGGCACTTGCTCATTCACTCAAGACATAAATATTAATCTTTTGACAAGCTCTGTTACTTCATCTTTGAAGTTACATTATCATAAGCCCAACAAAATTATGATTTTCTTTCCATAGTTCAAGAACACAAGAAAACTTAGGTTAAAATTGAACTTCCAATATCAAGTAAGTCTGAATTTCAATGAAAATGTGGTGGTCTGTCCTTGGCTAAAGAATGCCCTTGAGGTTAAAATGTACATTTGATTATACAGCTCTGGCAGGGAACAAAATCTGAGGGTTAATTCTGGCAAATTGGGATTTCAAAAATCTATGCTATTCAGGGCAGCAATTTTAAATGAACTTTGAAGTGTGTTCAAAGGTTCTTTGCCATTAAGTGAGCTGGAAAATTATTTAAGGAATTACTTACGGAGCCAATGAGATAGAGTATCAGCTTTGGAGAAATCTGGGTTTTCCTTATGGCTCTACTTTGTAAGGTATGATGTGCAGGTCATTCTCTTATGAAAGCATAGCTTTTAATACTTAAAATGTGGTTTTATTAGAATCTGTTGTTTTTCCTTTGGGTCAGATAAACTGTTTTTAGTCTTAGATGTCATGCAGCTGCCTGTGCTGCTTTGGACAGTACCAACTCAAAAAGTTTTGTTGCCTCATGGTATAAAGTGTGATAATAGTGTCTCTATAATGGAGACTTTTGTGATTCTGGGGATGAAAAAGAGCCCTTGAACATACTATGCTGGCATTGTACCACTGAGCTGCAATTTTAAGCTCTTAATATAGCTGTTTTGAATACTAAATGAAATAATAGGTATTTAATGGAAGTGTTCTTAATTTTAAAAAGTCATAAGCAATAGAGCGTCTGTGCAGTAACATGCAGAATTCAGCAATCTAGCGTTCTGGCCTTGTATCTTCTTAACTTACTCCCATGATGCTAAAGGCATGCAAACCCCTGACCAGTCATTATTCCACCCTCTATGACTAAATACTTGGCCTTGAACTCACTGATCTCTGTTCTAAAGACCTCATCACTGAAGCAGACCTAAAATGAACCCAACATGGCTCAGGGAAATTTTGGAAGAGGGGGTGGAAAGAATGTCAGAGCCACACGTTGGGTCATGATACACAGAGACATTGCCTCCTACCCATAACTGATGGCTGACCCCACAATGCATGACCCATATTCCCCAACAAGGAGGGTCCCTGTATAGAGGGGAGGACAGGGAGGAGGCTAATGATGGTACCAACTTGACTATATACACTGAGTACAAAACTAACAAAAAATAAAAATTAAAATTAAAAAATTATAAAAAAGAAAAATAAAATAAAGTAAAATGGAAAAGAGAAAAGAACTTACCCATACCTCCTATGTTGCAAAAGGATGTGTCTAAGAGTTACTGTACTGATGTACAGGAAGCTGGTTTAGGACCTGAAAGACACAGAAGTTCTAAAGAAGCCCCTGGTCACAGGTGTTGCTGTCTGTCCTAGGGCAGCATCTGTAACATTCCCTACAAAGACAGGCAGTAGACGTTGAACTCATGGTCAGCTGCTGACACCATGACCTACAGAGTTGACTTCTGGCCAATAGGGGCTAGACAGAGTTCCAGGTGGGGCCAGGTTGTTGTTAATATTTTACTTTGCCCTGGTTGAGCTAATATCAAAATTGAGCTGAGTCTCACAAACCACAGCTCCCCGACAGAAAATCATTTGCATTTACTAATAGTTTCTCCTCAAACCATCCTTTTCTCTAAAATAATGAACTTTGGAAAGGTCTTGGTATTTATTGGGAAATTTCAAGGCATGATTTTTCTGCTTTTTGTCTTGTATATATTCCTTTCACTTTGAAGTTCACAAAGATAAATAGCCAGGTACTGGCTGTGAGAGAGACGAGTTCTCCAAGAATTTAGTACCCTTGAGTTTTTGAAAAAGTGTCAATTCAGCCTCCTTTTCCTCCCTATAAGGCCCTGGTGCCTTTTATAAATGTCACTGTGTCCTCAGCAAAAATCACTAAAGCAGTAGAGTAATTTTTAAGTCAAAAAGAAGCCACCAATATATCCTATATCTTGTGTTTTCAGGAAGACATTAGAGAATGTTTTAAACAAATAATGAGATTTCACTACCCAAATGATTTAGGCCAATACACACATAAATGTGATAAAATATTTGAAGCTGACATACATTTTTCAGAGTTAAAGAATTGAAGAGATATGGTTTTCTATAGTATGCCATTTTCAGAAATGTTTGTAGTAACCTTGAAATAACATGGACAACTTCACAATACTAAGACAATTTGAGATACAAGTTATCAGCAAAGGAAAAAATATCTCTCCCCTTTTAACATCCCTAAATTCTGAACAAAAGATTATCATAGGAAACTAACCAACTGATTTTTAATGTGGGGCTTCTTAATAATTTTACAAGAATTTACACTGACATAAAATTGAGAATAAAAGCATGAAGGAAAAGAAGCATGAAGGACAAAAGTTCCTTTCTGGTTAAAAGTATAATTTGAAATATTTATTGAAAATGGGTATCAATGGACATATTTGCCTTGCTTAAAATGATATCTAAACATATTTTTAACACCCCTGATTTTATCTTCCACCCATCCTATTCTTGAGCAATCTTGAACAACTAAAATTAAAAATTCTTACTAGTGCATATACTCATATAGATTTACATGTACATATCACTTTATAAACATAGTATTATGGAAATGTTTTTTAAGTAATTACATATAAGATGTAAATACACATAAGATGAAAATGTATTGAATAAGATGCATTTAACATCACTTTTTAATTCTAAAGAGACAGGTATTTTTTAATCTTAAAGGAAAATAAATTCAATGTAGATTTACAGGGTGATGAAGTATAGTGTTTTCAAAGTACCATTGAATATATTACTTCAACAGGCCCTAAAAAGTACCTGTTACATAACAGAAGTGGCCCTCATTTTTTTTTTTAATTAAGCCATGAATAGTTGCAACTTCAGAACAAAATTAAATGCATAGCAATACATTCCATGAGAGTATACCTGAAGTATTCTTCAAGGCTGTACCTTAGTTGTTCACATGGTGGTTCTAAGAATACATCTTCATATGCTTGTCTAGTTTGAATTTAAAGTAGTCCAGAAATAGTGGTTAAGATGTGTCTTTTTTCTATTTTTTTTTCTTATTTATTTATTTATTTATTTATTTATTTGAGAGAGAGAGAATGTGCATGCCAGGGTCTCCAGCCACTACAAATGAACTTCAGAAGCATATACCACAATATGCATCTGGCTTACTTGGGTTCTGGAGAATTGAACCTAGGTCCTAAGGCTTCAAAGGCAAGTAAGTACCTTAACCAATAAGCTACCTCTCCAGTCCTCTTCTTTCTATTCTGAGTAAAATGACCAAGTAAACAAATTGTTAGTGTTAGTGTTTATATCTTATTATATGTATCATGATTTCAGTGTGGTTTGATTCTTGCTGTAAGTTAACTTAAATTTTGTGAATATTCACATTTTGAAATTTTAATTTGTTCATATTTTTTGCAGAATTTTAATCTCTTGTGGGCATTTATTGTTCTCCATTCCTCTCCATCATGACTGTGTTGTATGGAGTCATTGAACACTTGGTTTTGTTTGAATTTTTCTTAACTATGAGCCCAAGTTTTAAAATGTTGGCATCTATCTATAAATTTCTAAATCTTTTAACATGATGAAATACTAAGTAATTTACTGATATTTCACTTGAGCCTTTTTCATTATGTGGCCAAGATATCATAAAATTAAAAGTCCAGTATTTGTGTTTTATATTTTACTCTAGAATTCTCAGCATTTCAGATTTCATATTAAAACCTGTGATCCACTTTGAATTGATATTTGCACAGGGTGAACAATTTGGATATAATTTCATTCTTCTACAGCTAGCCTGCAGTGAAGAGGATTTCAGCTCAGCTCCAGTTTGGTTTCTCAGTATCCTCCAACCTAAGAATGTGGAATCTTCATCAAGAAGGTACTGTTGCTCAGTGCTCACCAAGAGCATTATCAATAATCCATATTGTTTTAGGGGGCTCAAAAGCCTTCATTGGATGAGGGCTGTCTCACCTGTAGAACTATGATTTTCCTATGATAACCTATAACTTCTGGACAAGGAATTGCTTCTTTAAAATGATAGTTTGGCCAACCATTAGCCAAATTAGCCAAAAGAAACCAAGAGAAGGCACAACTCAATAAAATTACAGATGAATATAGTATTATTACAGATACCAATGAAACTGACAGAATAAAGAGGACATACTTCAAAAATCTATATTCTACCAAACTGGAAAGTCTAAAATAAGTGGATAAATTTCTCCATACATGACCTAGCAAAGTTAAAAAAATATTTGTTTTATAACAGTATAGGATACTTGTGCAGAATCTGTTAGTTTCTTTATGGAGAAGTTGAAAGAGTTGTTCTGAGTTTCATTTGGAAATTATAAAATTTTATTTATTTTTATTTTAGAGAGAGAGAGACAGACAGACAGACAGAGCCAGAGCCAGAGAGAATTGGAGCCCCAAGGCCTCAGCCACTACAGTCAAGCTCCAGACACTTGTGCCACCTAGTGGGCATGCTCAAATTTGCATTTGCCTCATCTTTGTCTGGCTTATGCAAGATCTATAGAAATTTAGAGCTAAAGTTTTACTTATCAGCAAGATTTTTCTTATTCCTTAAAACTATATTCTGTTTATATCCTCTCAAATCGCTTTCACTGTTAGAGCAACTCCCTTATCTGAACTTACATATTTATGCCAACTTTCGATTTATGACATTTTTACATTAGTGGGCAAACACCATGAAAATGATTATTATGCTCAGAACTTGGTCCTTATTTCTAAGTGACTATAGATAATAAATATTTGCTTGACAAGTGCTTCTTAAAAAGTGGATGACAATGAATAGAATGTTTTAGAAATATTTTAATCTTAGTCCTATTTTGATTTCTTATGAAAATATTGGTATTGGTATGACATTCATTATATAACTATGTTTGGTATATTTCAGACTTTTTCTTTTTTATTTATTTTATTTTCTTTTTTATTTATTAGTTAAGTACACAGTGTGTATACAGTCACGTTGATCCCATCATTAGGCTCCTCCCTGTTCTCCCCCCTCTGCAGGGACCCTCCTCATTGGGGAATGTGGGTAGTGCCTTGTGGGGTTAGCCATTAGTTATGGGTAAGAGGAAATGTCTCTGTGCATAATGACCCAAAGTCTGGCTCTAACATTCTTACTCCCCCCTCTTCAGCAAATTTCCCTGAACTATGTTGGGTTCATTTTAGGTCTGCTTCAGTGATGTGGTGTTGGGAGCCTCTGTGTCTCTGGATCTCTTCTTTGGTAGGAGTTGAGCGTTCTCTGTGCCTATCTCCCTCACCCTGTGCTGGTACCAGATTCACCAAGAAAGCAGCACTCTTGCTCACTTCCCCAATTACTCTTAGTTTTAGCTGGGGCCCTGTTGAGATGTGATGGGGTAGGTCTATCCTTAGGCTCTGTGTCCATCTGAAAATGAGAAGCAAATTCTCCAATGGAGAGAGAAGTTAGTGCCAGATAAATGGGATAACCATTGTTATTTTAGTGAGAATTAAATAGGTGTAGGTCCTCTTTTATCCCATGATTGGTGGGAGCTTGATAATGGAGAGCAGACTTGTTTTGGGGTACGGTTCTGACATGTTTCCCAGTTCCAGCTATGGGTTCCATTTCATTAAGCAGATCAATTAGTCAAATCAAAAGCAGTTGGTTTCCCACCATGGCTATGCACTACTATTACACTTGTGTGAGCATTGCATCAGATTGTGTGTTGCTGAGTAGCTTAGACCATGAGTTGCTTGGACAAATGTTGTTCATTTTCCCCCAGTCACTCACGTAGCACCTTCAGCACTGGACAAGCTAACTGTCTGGGGAATGACTCTCTTCCAGATTCCAGCCAGGTCATTCCATGTTCCATACCAACAGCATATGGTGTCTTTAGAAGTAAGGTCTTACCACTAACCTTTGGTAGGTCATTAAGTACTCTGACAGAAATCTGTCTTCTTTTGGAAAACCTTGTAGGTCTCTCTGATCAACAGCTCACTGTGGATGTGAGCCACATGCTGATTGTGGGAGTTAACAGGCCAGCATCAGATTTTCTTTTTTAATGTTGAACCTAGGACAATGTGTGTGCTAAGGAAGGTTTTTTTTTTTTTTTTGTCACAGCTACCTTCTCTGTCCCTACTTCACATACTTCAGAGAAAACAGCATGTTGAATTAAGTCCATTATATACATTTGAAGCTTCAGTTAAGAAAAACTGCACACAAAGAGAATTGATAGAAACCTCTGTTTTTCAGATCAAAAATATCCACAAAATTGTTTGTTTATACCTTTCTAGTTGGAAAAAGTTCATTGAATAGGGAGGATAGAAGTGGGGAGGGAATACACATTTAGCACAAAACATTTTCCAATTTACCAAGATTATATTAATAATATTAATTTGATTTAATAATAACTGTAGCTACAATAAATTTTTCCATATGTAAGATTCTGTTGTGAAAAATGAAACTTTTATAGTTGGATTAATGAAAGTTTCCCCTGAAAAGCATTTTAGTAGCAAGTAATAAAAGTACAATTGCTATCACGGAAATATATGAAACTTTTTTTTTAATATCATGAAGTGTATTTAATCAGCTTTGGGCTGGTAAAACCATTTTATGACTCAATAGCTTGAAACATGATCATGTATTTCCACTTATGTATTAGCATGTCATCTGTTACTTGGTCTGTTTAAGCAGCAAATGTCTGGAATTACCTTAAAACATGAGTCAGGTCAGTTCTGTTCCCTGTGTTTCTCATCTTTCGAGGCACAGTGACTAGGTAGTAGCATGTTCTTTGAGAACTAGCAGAAGATAAGGTACCTTTCTGAAAGGATCCCTTCAAACTCTCTTCATGTCTAAATTCACATTTGCCACAAGAAGATATGCTCCCAGCCCCGAGTCCATCAGTTTCTTCCTCTCTCATACATGTTCTCCCCTGCCTTTTCCCTACGCCCTCTCTTTCCATACATTTCTTTATGGAGTGGGACTGATACTTAGATCTCATGACTTTTCTGTCTTAGCCTCCAAGTGTCAACCACTATAGTTTTGATCTACCCCTTTCTCTTCTTTGAGAAAGTTGAGATGTAGTATTATTATTTCATGTTTGAAAATTCTTCCTATCTCGTCAAAAACTACAGGAGATTTGTTTTTAGCTGCATTGATGACTTATTTAGTAATTTAATATTCACAATTTAGTTACAGTAAATTACATGATTTTCTTCATGCAGTGCATTTTGACAGATGCACACCATGTAATGTCCACAGAAACATGTGTGATTACCATACATAGAATTCCACAAGTGCCACCCCCAGGACCATGGGAACCATTGGCTCTTATAGCTTTTTTTTTTATTTTTCTCTCTTCAGGATGTCATATAAATGGAGCCATTTTTTAAAATATACTTTTTATTTATTTGAGAATAAGAAAGAGAAATAGGCAGGGAAGAAGAAAGAAAAAGAGAGAGAGAGGTAAAATGAGAGAGAGAAAAATGGGCACATCAGGGCTTCCAGCCACTACAGATGAACTCCAGTAGCATGCACCACCTTGTGCTTCTGGCTTATGTGGGTGCTGGGGAATTGAACCTGGGTCCTCTGGCTTTGCAGGTAAGTGCCTTAACCACTATCCCATCTCTCCATCCCTGGATCCATTTTTATGCAAGTTTTAGTGTCTGGATACTTTACCTTTGAATTGGATTTAATCATGTCTTGTCCATATGAATAGTGGGTTTTGCTTTTCTCTGTTCAGTTTTGTCTTTTATTTTTCCCTCATGTATATACATTTAAAATTGTGATGGCATCTTTGTATATTGACCCTTCTAGAATTATTTGATGGAATGTTTATGTCATTAAAAATTTGGCTATTTACCACATTTTTCAGCTTCACTTAGCATTTGCACATTACATATATTTCACCCCTTTGCTTATGATGATACTCATTATGGATACATTTTCTTGATCATGTAGTAGGTATATACAACATCATTCCATTTTATTATTAGTTAATGATGATATCTTTTATTATTAAGATTCTTTTTTTGTTTCTTCCCCTTTCTCTATTTCCTTTGGTTGAGTTTCAAGAAACCTACTTAAATCTATCTACTGGCTTTTTCCTTTGATGTCTGTTTGTATTATTCCCATTAGAGATTGAAATATATCTTCCTAACACTTTAAATTTAACTTAGACTTAATTAAAATGGAATAAGGTAAAATGGGATAATTTTATCATTTTATGCATCCTTTTGCTTTATAGTTCTCATAAGTATTCTGTGTATAAACATTGAACTTATACAAAATTATTGTATTTAGACATACATGTTTGAAATAATTTTATTTCACTGGCACTAACATTCTGCCAATTCTTTTAAAAAAAATATGATTTATTTATTGGAGATAGATAGATAAATAGAGAGAGAGAATGAACATGCCAGACCTCTAACCACTGCAAACGAACTCTAGATGCATGTGTCACCATGTGCATCTGGCTTATGTGAGACCTGGAGAATCAAACCTGGATCTTTAGGTTTTACAGGAATGTGCCTAAACCACTAAGTCATATCTCCAACCTTTACCAATTCTTTTATTTAACTATTGGTATTGTTTTTTTTTTTTTTTTTTTTTTTATTGTGTATCATTGCATGTCACTTTAAAAAAAAAAAAAGACAACAACCAAAAAACTACACTGAGTATTTATTTTAGACCAGCCTGACCTGACGTGTTGTATTGGCTTCCTTTTATGTTAGACCATTTATTTTTTTGTGTTCCATGCTACCTAAAATTTGAATAAGGAATTACTATTTTGAACTGTATTAACTTCTAAACTAGCATGGAGAGGCCTCTGCCCTAAAAGCCTAAATGCAATGCTGGCTAGTGTTAATGAACATCACAATTTGTGAAAGAAGTGCAAAGCCTCTGGCTTGTTTTTATTTCCAGTGCTTGTGTCAGAACAACAAAGCAAACTGAGCATCAAACCTGGTCTCTACTCATGTAAGAACCTGGCTCAGAAGTGATAAATAGTACATTGAAATATAAATTATTTATGTTCTTATACATTGTCTTTCAACTTCCATAAATATAAACAATATACCATGGTCATAATCCTATCCCACCCTGCCTTTTTCCTGTCCCAAATCCTTCCTCCACTGACTCCCATGTTCTTTTCATTTAGTGCCTTTTCTAGTTTAATACCATCATTTTCCCCCTCCTATATTATGCAGAACTTGTGTTTGTAATATCAGCCACTATTGGATCATGAATAGTATGGCCACTATTTGTAATAAAACATTGTAATCACTCCTCCCTTCCTATGGCTTTCACACGCATTCCATCACCTCTTCTGCAATTGTCTCTGAGCCTCAGAGGGTATGAAAGACATGTCTAATTTAGTGATGAATACTGCACTGTCACTTCCCAACACTTAGAGTCACCCTATTTGAAAAGATAATCTTAGCTAACCAAGAGTAACATTAATATACAGTTATAAACCTAAATATTTAGAGGGAGGTTTGGTAGGAATAATATATCCATTTAACCAGACAACAGCAGCAGTTTTCCCTTAGGGCTTATAATCTCCCATACTTATGTTTTTGACTAGGTTTTTGGTACCAGGCATAAATTCTCTCCTATAGCATGGACCTCCAGTCCATTCAAAGAGCAGTTGCTTTCTCCCTAACAGACATGCATGCATCAGTTGGTACATTGACATGACTGGCCAGCCTTAAGGCTTGCAGGATCCAGTGCTGGTTAAGAGTATGGAGGATTTTTCTTCCCAACAGGCTGCATAAACCTTTGCAGCATCTTGACAGCTAGTCAACAGGGAGGTTTCAGCTCAGCTGCACCATAATTTCTCAGTGACCTGTAGCTCCAGCATGTGGAGTCCCCAGCATTGGGTCTTATCATCTAGTTCTGTTGGGCAACCAAGAACCTTGGCAATAGCATGCAATGCTCTGGGGCATCTGGGCATCCCTTGCCAAAATCTCACTGGATGATATCCCATCTCGGACACTGAAATTTTTCTAACAAGCTATGGTTTCTGATCACAACATTATCAACATCCACAGGGTACTCTGCCCAAACACTCTCTTTTTTTTTTAAATTATTTATTTATTTATTTGAGAGCGACAGACACAGAGAGAAAGGCAGATAGAGGGAAAGAGAGAGATTGGGCGCGCCAGGGCTTCCAGCCTCTGCAAACGAACTCCAGACGCGTGCGCCCCCTTGTGCATCTGGCTAACGTGGGACCTGGGGAACCGAGCCTCGAACCGGGGTCCTTAGGCTTCACAGGCAAGCGCTTAACCGCTAAGCCATCTCTCCAGCCCACTCTTTTCAAACATATATATAATTAACAAGCAAAGAAGTAGGTTTCCATCTGGCTTCTTCATAGCATTTCCAACTTTAATTGACCCTCATCCAACATTCCCTTCTATTCCGCCCCCTCCTCTGACCCCTCTTAGACCACACAGATATAAGGTTACTGGTAGAGACTATATCTCAGTCAGCTTCTTTAATCTCAATTGACATGTAGGATCAAATTGCCTTTCCTGGTCAATAAAATATTGGCTTGCTGCAGAATTGTATAACATTCTGAGCTCTTTCTAAGCTTTCTGGAAATTATTGGTGGCATGAAAATGTCAAGAATGCATTTGAAATCATTGGCTAAAAGAATCTATGTGAAAGGGATGTACATCATTGTGACCTTTGGCTTATGGATAATTTTAGTTTAAAGATTTTATTGACTAGTAAGTTCCATTTCTGCATTTTATTATATATGAATATTCAGCATTATATTTTTTCTTAGTTTTATTCATTTCTTATCCATTATGACTCCTACACACATACATGTAATTTTATGGTATTTTCTCCCTACTGCTTTCTCTTTGCTTTGCTCCTCTTGGTCTCTTTCTCTTTCCACATTGTACCCTTCATACTTCTGTGTCTTTAAAAAATATTTTGGGTGGTAGCTATGATTGGCTATAGGCATGAACCACCATGATCCTTAAATTTCCTAAAACATGCAATTTGAGTTCTAGATTCTGGATATTTTTCTCTATCTCTTCTTCCACTTCTCCCTTGTCTAACCCATTTCTTATCTGTTATTATCCTATTAGAACAAAAATAAGGTCTTTCTGTATCAGCAAAAAAAATATCCAAATAGAAAAAATATCTGTATCTATTCATATATTAGTATCTGTGGTGGTTTGAATAGAATAGATGGCACCCAATATATTCAGTTGTTTGTTTGTAGTTTTCATCTGCAGCCACCTGGCTTAGACAATGTCACTGGGTGGATCTTAAGGTGTGGTGGTAGGTCTCAGATTTCAATCTAAAGATATTGCAAAGTGTGCCTAGCAGGAGTTCCTGAAGTGTGCTGTGCTGTGTGGCTTTAGGCTTGTGCTCTTCTCTCTCTCTGCTTGGGCCTGTGAAGGCAGGCCAGCTTCTTCTGTCATTATGGAACTTCCCCTGGATCTGTAAGCTTCAATAAATACCCCTTCCTCCATAACTGTGCCTGGTCTGAAAGTTCATCTCAGTGAACCTGAATCTGTCTGCTACAGTATCTATTTATCTATGTATCCACTATCATCTATCTATGGGCCACCTGTCACCCATCTGTAGAAAGGTTTTAAGATATTGACTCAGGGCTGGAGAGATGGCTTAGCGGCTAAACGCTTGCCTGTGAAGCCTAAGGACCCCAGTTCGAGGCTCGGTTCCCCAGGTCCCATGTTAGCCAGATGCAAAAGGGGGTGCACGCATCTGGAGTTCGTTTGCAGAGGCTGGAAGCCCTGGCGCGCCCATTCTCTCTCTCTCCCTCTATCTGTCTTTCTCTCTGTGTCTGTTGCTCTCAAATAAATAAATAAAAAATTTTTAAAAAAACACGGAAAAAAAAAGATATTGACTCATACAAGGGACAGTGAAGTCTGTAAACTCCACACAGTATACAATGTAGCAAGGTAAATTTCATCTTAAAAGCTTTTGTATCATAGCTTCCTAATCAAGTAAAGGCCTTCCACATTATCAGGATACATATGTTTTATTAGTGTCACTTAATCAACTGATTGTTATAGTTGTCCATATCTATAACATGTCTTCATTAGTATTTGTTTAAATAATGAGACACAATAGTCTAGATAAGTTTACACCTAAAACTATCCATCCTAAAACTCCCAACCATCTTCCAATATCCTCAACTCATAGATGCTGACATATCTAGATATTTAAAACATATTATTATAATTTGTAAAAACAAGTTGGATTAATTTCAGATGTGAAAATGTCCTCTTCAACATATATGCAATATAAAAGTGGATTTCATTATTTTTATGGTTGGTTATAGTAATAGCAGGTTAGGAAAATCTAAGTGTAGAAAAACTTATTTTATTATTATTAAGACATTCATATCTAAAAACTTCTATCACTTTTCAAGAAAATTTTCTTATGGTTTCTTGTCAGAGGAATCAATACTGAATAGCAATTATCCACATCTCATGTGCGTAAAGCTATATGCTCAACTAAGATAGGTGCCAAAGGCAGGCAATAAGTTTACTAAATAATCATCAAGGCTAACATTTTGATTTAATTTCCACTTTAAACAGGAACTTGGAGACTGTAATTTCAAATCCAGTCTCTCTTACTCAAGCATAAACTTCCTTTGTCAACTTCCTGCCTAGCTATCTCTTTTAAGCTTGTTAAAGTTAAATCAAAATGCTAGTCTTTGATGATTATTTTAACAGTTAAAAGAATGCTTAAAATAGAGAAATGGTAACTTATGATCATTTCAGATGGGTTCAGCAAACTTTTGGGTTTAGTTTTCTTTTTATAAAATATAAAGAAATCAACTTTTTGCATGAAATTGTTGGTTTGATGGATCCATTGAGATGCTGAAAATTGCTGCAGTGGTGAAGTTGTAACTGTACTGTTCATTAAAGTAAGCATATAAATACTAGCTATATATAAGCAATTAATCCTCCATGACAATAGTCAATTGAACAATAAACCAAATGATGGTGCCATACATTATATAAGCAAGTAACATTTCAGCTGTTTTTGTTTAAGTAGATACACTGTAATGTCACATTGTGATGAAAGCCAGTGGTATATTTCTCAGAACATGCCCCAACATAGGGTGTCACATAAGTATAAATGTATGTAAATGCACATGTTTTATATCTCTGTTTTTCCCATTATAATTTTTAGTACATGATTTTTGGAACATTTTTATATAAAAATTATTATAATATTGTAGGTGGACTATTTTTGTTGGAAAATTATTCTGACTGTTGTCCAAATATTAGGGAATATGTATATACATTTATATAGATAGATAGATAGATATTTATAGATATATCTATATATATCTAATAAGTCATCATTTATGTTAAAGAATTCCATTATATTAAGGCAAATGTTATAAATCCTTACAAACTTACTTTGTCCTCTTAAAAATCAGTGTCTTGATTTTGTTTGTTCATTTTGCTGTTGTTGTGGGCTTTGTTGTTGGTGTTAGTGTGTTGCTATGTAGCCCATGTAGGTCTGGAATTAGAGATCCTCCTACTGGGATGTCTCAAGTGTTAGAATTAGGAGATTTCTATACTTACAGCTTACCTATGGTTTTACTTCTTTCCCAGTGGACAGTTCAGTCAATCTAATGCCTATAAACTCAGAACATTTGGGTTTTATTTTAAATTATTTATCTCTTTTATTTATATTGCTTATGTGAAATAATTAAAATGATAACAAAGATAATTTTTCATTTAACTGATAATGTTGATATTATATAGTACATTTGGACAGTATTTTTTCATGGGAAAGTATCCAAAATTCATGGCTCCCATAATAAAAATATATTTCCCTACCCAAAAGTAAGTGCATTTGACTGTGATTTAAGAAGGAAAAAAAAAGAGAGACAGAGAGAGAGAGAAACAGACTAGTTCGAGCAATTTTTGTTGGCTGTATGGGCAATATACTCTTCTTAAATGCTCCCTTTTTATTTAAAAGTAGAAATAAGTATATTTATAGTATGCATGCTCCATTGAAATTTTTAATAATTGTTTATAGAAAAATAAATCATCAAACATTTTTCTGTTATTGAAGCTTGAGCAAATGAAAATAAATATTACATGCTGTAGCAGATAGCTTCACAATGCTGTGATGAAACAGCTGCCAGAAGCAATTTATTGTAGGAAAGTGTTCATTTCAGGCCAAGAGTTTCATGGGGAAACTTCATCTTTGTGGAGGAAGGTGCTCACTTCCCTACATATCAACAGGGAAAGAGAGCAACAAACATGACTGGCTCAAAACTCCCAGTAGGTTAGACTTAATTAAACCCAAAGTCTGTTCCTCAGCAACATGCCTCCTCCAGCAAGGCTTTACCTCCCAAAGCCTCCCTCAACTGGGAACAAGTAAGAAACTAAATCTCAAACATTTGATGCTATCGGCAACAGTTTACATTCAAACTGTCACATTCCACCATAGGCTCCTGATCATCTCAAGATGTGAAATGCATTCAGTCCAAGTTTAAAAGTCCCCATAGTCCTTACCAATCCCAACACTATTCAAAGCCCAAAGTGTTATCTGAGACTTAAGACATCTCTTAACAGTGATCTATGTACCTCAAAACACAATTTACACACTCTTAACACATAATGACTGAGTAAATACTCTCTTTGCATAAAGAAGCCATAACAGGGAAATACTGAGCCAAGGCAAGGCCAAAACCCAGCAGGACAGGCATCATTCATGGGAAAGGAGGCTGACTCACTCCAGCACACATCCACAGCAGAGAGTGAAACAATATATGTGAGCTGGCTGTGACTTCCCAGTATGCTAGAGCACTCAACCCAAAGGTGTGCCCCAGCAAAACACTTCCTCTACCAAGGTTCCACCTCCCAGAAGCTCTTCCAAATGGAGATTAAAAAGGAAGATTACAAACAAAGCCTTGAGGTCCTGGGGGTGTTTTACCTTCAAACCACCTCACAAAAGTTCCATTGTTTGCTACTTGTCATACTAACCACATTGAGTACAAGCTCCCTATTGTCTTGTTGCCTTTAACTAGGACATTCTCATCTTCCCTTGACCTTTCTAAATGCTGTCTTGAAAAGACATCTACATTTCTCTGCCATTTTGATTTGTCCTGAAATTTATGTTTTTTTTCTTTTCCTCCTGTTTTTTCATATGTAAATCCTTGGATCAGGAAACATGCCTACATTTCTTTTTCTTATTCATCAGTACTACTTTTATGTACAGAATTTAATTCATAAATACAAAAGAAAATGAGTGAACATAGTCAGGTAATAGAGTTCAATTCCATCACATGTACTGACTATTCTTATTTTTGTAAAAAAATAAGAATTTTAAAAGTTCAACAAAATAGCTAAGAACTGTCCAAAAAACAATAGAGAAAATGTAATGCAATGAAGCATCCAATTAGTTCAGAATTTAAAATCATGCCATCACATTTAACCTGGCAGGCACCCAAATGTAATGATTGGACCCTTATATCATTTGTAGTGAGAGACCAAAAAGAAATAACACGTAACTAATTAAACAATGACAGTGCCATTGTAGGGCAAACCATTGTGAACAAAGGAGGGTCCTGGGCTCGGCTCAGATAAGGAACTAACTGATTAAAGTGCAGACCTTTGCTTCTGTAACTCATGCTCACTTGCCCAACAGGACATTCCAGAAATACTTAGCTGTGGGGGCCTCCGGCCCCTTGCAAAAGATAGGATCTACAAGCAGTCTGCTGACCAGAGATGAGCAACTAGAAATGTTCCCGTGCGTGCCTTCTTGGAACCAATCATTTTAAAAGATGCTATGTGATGTAACCCCTTTCCCCCCTTCCCACTCTTTTCCTTTATAAACCCCTACTTTTAGAAGGTTGGGGCTCTCTCCCACTCCCGCTGCGTTGGTCTGTGTGGATTGAGTCCCTGCTTAAGCTTGACATTAAAAGAAACCTGTTGCTTTTACATTTGAGTGTCTCGGCTTCTGTGGCGGTCCTCTAGGTGACTCCTGGGTGACCGGGGGTCTTGGCTCCTGGTCAGGGGTCTTGGCACAACAGTAGATGCAATATTTGTGAGTGGTAAAGATGCAAGCTTAACCCAACAATTCATGATGTTTCTGCATCATTGATATTTTCCATTTTCTCAACTACCTATATTATTTTCTGGAGATCTACATTTTATACCTGATTTGCAGTGGTTTATTAACAGGAAATATACTGTTCTGATTTTACCCCTTCTCCTCCTTCACTCTTTTCTAAGTATTAGTTACTGAGCTGCCCTACTTGTAAGAAAAAACAGACGTTCTATAGTCAAAACTGTCACATAAAAGTTGCTGTATTTTCAAATTAACATGTTAATTTGAGGAAATCAGATTTCTTCACAAATACTTTTTCATATGTAACTGTGAATCATAGTATGGTGACAAGTTGTTATTTACTATGATGATTATCTTCTTAGCTATGCATTAATAAATTTGGACAGTATTTTTTAAAATATCTTATTTATTTATCTGAAAGAGGAGAGAGACAGAGACAGACAGACAGACGGAGAGAGAGGAAGAAGTAGATAAAAAATGGCAGCCAGGGCCTCTTGCCACAGCATATGAGCTATAGATGCATGCACCACCTTGTGCATCTGGCTTATATGAGTACTGGGGAATTGAACATGGGTCCTTAGACTTTGCAAGCAAGCACCCTAACCACTAAGCCATCTCTCTAGACCACCACTATTTTCAAATGTTAGGTTTTATGATATAAATGCAATATTAAAATATGCATATTTTAAATATCTAATTCAATAAGAATGTTTAAATATATATTATCATGAAATTACCAATATGATCAAAATGTAAGACATTGAACATATTCACTATCACAGGTGTTCTATCATATACCAAACACACCTTTCCTTATCCGACAAGTTTTTGCTCTTGGTGACAAAGTCTTTTAAAAATTCACCAATATTGTACATCTGACTTGAGTATTTTTAAAACTACTGTAGAGCTTTGACTTCCTATTGTCTACTAGTGCTTTTATGCATATTTAAAAATATTTTGTAATAAACCATTTGGGTGTGGTGGTGCATGCCTTTGATTCCAGAACTTCTGAGGCAGAGGCAGGAGGATTTCAGTGAGTTCAAGGCCATTCTGAAACTACATTATGAATTACAGGTCAGCCTGGCCTATAGTGAGACCCTATCTCAAAAAAAATCAATAATATTCATAAAAACATAAAAAAATTATAATAAACCATCTCACAATTACATAACAATGTATGAGTGTGTGACTATAGTTCATAATGACTCAGTATTCAATTTTAATTTTATTCTTTTATTTATTATATTTCAAACAATTTTGGATTTTTATCTTATATCTTGAACATCTTTAATTACAAAGGCATTAAAGAAGCATTTCGAAATATAAACCTAGTATAAAAGTTAGAGCTAATAACTTCTCATAAATGTTGCAGACAGTTTCTCTTCAAGGAGAAATATTAAATGTTTCTAACTTTCTCAATTATAATAGCTTTTTAATTAAAATAAGTCACCTAATTATCAGATAGTCTTGTTTTTCATTTCATCAGGAATTCATTGACAGCTATATTAACATCTTACATACATATTTATTATCATTTATTATCATTTAAAATTTGTTTTTAATGCTCAAACTAATGACCACGGTATTCATTCTTGACTTACTGAGCCACCTCTTGTAAAACAGAAATATGTGTACTAGATCAGAGCCATTTACTATCTGTATGTATGCAATTTGCATGCATATTTTTATTGTGTTATAGTAAAGTATGCAGGAGCTCAAAACATAGCTTTTTTTTTTTTTTTTGCTTTAACCATATGTGGTTCAGAAAACTTGAAGGAACAAAGGTTTTTTTTTTGTTTCAGTACACAATTCTAAAAGATGTATTTTCTCTGAAATTCATTTTCCTTAGTATTGAGCAACTGCTTGTTGCATTCATTAAATTAGTTATTAATGCAAAGCTATTGGTGATAAATATTGCTAGTTTCATTTTAGCTACAAAGTATACATAACTGTATGTAGAATTCTAGTTTGAATTTTTTCCTCTTAGAGCTTTTATATGTTATTTCTACTGGACTATGAGAAATCAACAGACATTCACAGTTTTATCCTTTTATGCAATACATGTTTTTTGCTTGTTTGTTTTTCACTGTGACTACTTAACATACTTCCAAGATTTCTTCTCTTTCATCTCTTCCTCCTCCTCCTTCTTTGTCTTTGGTTTTTTGAGGTAGGGTTTCATTCTCATCCAGGCTGACCTGGAATTAACTATGTAGTCTCACGGTGACCCTCCTACTTCTGCCTCCCATGTATTGTGATTAAAGGAGTGCACCACCAGGCTGGGCTATAACAAGATTTCTTCTTCATCCTGGAGTGTCAGAATCTGATCAACATGTTGATAGTTATGATTTGTTCTGTGTGTGCCATTCTTGAAGTTTATTGATGATTTCAAAACTGTACATTCTTAACCTTTCAAAATTATCAGGTATTTTAATCATTCTCTGCCCAAATATCTTTTACAGCCTCGTTTTATTCTTTCTAAAATTAAAGCTACATGTGTGTAAGATAAGTTGATCTTCCATAGCTAAGTAGCTGTTTTCTTTCTCATAGTTTTTTTCTTTTTTAGTTTATAGCATTGGGGAAAACAGCCAAATAAGTCTGTTTAGGATCCAGGATATCAGTGTATCTGCAAAGTTTAGAGAAGAGAAACATGTTCCTTGAGGGAGTACTCATGCTGTATCAACATCGGTCCTTGTAACATCCGTAACATGTAGAAGGTTAAACACTTTATGACAGAGATGTCAGTCTTAGTGAGAGGAAATTCACACTGCAGGGTACATGTTTCATCCCTATTTTTGTTGCCATGGTTACTTTGTTCTTGTGCCCATTGTACAAACAGTAGAGTGCCCAAAGAACACAGTGACTCAAGACCATACACCCCATCTTCAGATGGGCTGGAGAGTGATATGCATAAATCTTTTAAGATTCTAGTTATCAGTTAGCTACTTAACCCTGCATAGGAATTATGCATATTTGTATTTCAGTTTTTTTGTCTACTCTTCCATTTATAGTATTTTCCTTAAATGTACTAGCACCAAGTGCAGGATCTCATTTCAAATAAACAGCAATTATCTGCCACAGAAATGCTGGCTTCTGTCTGGACCTTAGGGCTTTGCACTGACATTTTTTATTATAGTTTCCTAGAGACAATCCACAGATTTGCTCTGGGCCATAAGGATCTGTAACATCAATGGGTAACTTGAGTCATGCAAGTTTTCATATGAACAGAAGACATCTTATTTTTTATGGCCCAGGCACATCCTACATGGGCCTTTATTGCCCTAGTGTAGGCTAGGAGGAAAAAAAAAAAAAACCAAAAAACTATGAGTCCTCAGAGGCTAAATAAGTAGCTTGGAATGTTTTGCAGTTTATGTTCCTCATATCCAAGGATGTTAAATATTAGATTGTTCCCATTTGCAGAAATATGAGATGAACCTATCTCAATTGAGAGGATTTTGCATTATGCTCTATATGATCAGGCTCTTGGAAACATAATTAATGTGATTATTTCCGGTTTTCTGCTAGAAACATGTCTTATGAAGCTTTACCACCATCACATTATCAACTGAATCCACTGAATTATAGGAACAGTGGGTGTCACAACTCCCAAATTTTATCCTTGGAGAATTTTTTTTTTCTTATTTTTAAGGATCAATTGAGCAACCAATATCCTCAAAAGAATTCCTCAGAGAGAAAGTGTTATACTATCAAAATTTTATTCAGAGAGTCAAGTCCAAAGTAAAGAATTAAGTATCTCCACATTGTTTAAGCATTTAATCTTAGGAAAAATGGTAGGGGGATAATGTGAATAAAGAAATGGGAGATAGTATTAGAGTGAACCTCAGAAATTGGGCTACCAATTAGTATTAGATGTGGCTGTTGAACCTTGGAACCGAACTCTGATGATTTATAAAAAGAAGACTACAAATGATTGCACCTAAAGATCACACAAGTAAAGAAGGGAAATAAGCTAGGTGCGGTGGCACACAGCTTTAATGCCAGCACTGGAGAGTTAGGAGGAGCAGGCATTCCACACTGACGGAGGAGGTATGCAGTAGGACATTAAGCAAGGCTCTCTCAGCTTGCAGGTTGTTCACACAGTGGTGGCTACAAAAGTGCTGAAGAGAATTGAAATACTATATAACAAGTGTCCAGTAGGCATAGAAAGGTATACATACACTTCTTATTGGCAGCATGTGTACCATACTTCTTGAGTCTGCCCATTCTAACCTGATTGTGGTGGTTTGAATCTAAAATGCCCCCCTGCCAGCCTCAGGTGTTTGTGATTAATTCTCATCCTTAATCCTCAGCCAGTAGAGCTTTGGGGAAGTAGAGCCTCGTTAGAGATGTGTCCTTGTGGCTGGTCTTGGAGTTTTATAATCCAAGCCTTGTTTACCATTGCTAGCCAGCTCACTCTCTCTAATTCTTCCCCAGTACTATGTGGAGATATGATACCCACTCAGCTGCCTGCTTTTGCCATGCTTTCCTCTGCGTGATGATTCTGTGCCTAAACTGAAATAAACCCTGTCCTTCCACACGCTGCATCTGGTTGGATGTCCTAACAACAAGAAGGCAACTATCATCCTTAACCATTCCTTCACCTGCGAGATGCTACAATATGAAGACCTCATCCGTCACAGCAGCAACAGCATGTCTCTCATCTACTTCACTTTCAGAGGCAGAACAATGTGATGAAGTAGAAAAAGCCTGAGTCATTACACAGCTCACTTGTGTATTTAGTGTGCTGCTGAAGCAGGGTAAGAAATTCACTGTAAAGTGACAGATGCCAGGAAATATTTTCCTATCAGTAACCATGCACATACATCTCTTGGTAATAGTTTTATATATTTATAAATCTCTAATCTAGAAAATTTTAATGGAAAATTTTCACTCTTTTTTTTTTTTGCCCAGTACAATTTGAAAAGCTTTTCCTTTCTCCTTACTCTAATTCCCTTCACTTTTTCCTTGACAAGCTGTGTACTCCAGGCAACAATTCCTACAGCTGTATATAAACCCTCTATCAACTCATCTCATCTAGTCATGAGCCCTCTTGTCTCCCTGCCTGCACAGTGGTCTCTTCCTCTTTGTGAACTGAGTGCAAGGCAGGAATGGCATCCAATAGCAGCCGTGGTTCTGCTGGGGAAGGCTGTACCTGAAGGGCCATGTGGAGGACAGTTATGATAGGAACTCATGGGTAATGAAGACCTGTGGAAAGGGTGAGCTTCTCATTTTTCCAAAGTGTCTTATGTCTTTCTAAATACTCCAATGATTAAAAGAAATAAAATTCAATTTTTATTCATGTTTTATTTACTTTTACGTTAGGAAAAGTGGCCTTCAATTTTATTGAGACACTGTTCAAATGCTTTCAAACATAAGGTTGCAAATTATGTCTTCAATCCTGTCTTAAAAATGTTTTGAATTTTGTTAGGTTCAGCCTCCCTCCTTCCAACACAAAATATTATGTGGACATTATTTACTTTTTGTCACTAAAAGACTGCCCTAGATTGATTTTAATACAGAACTATGTATATTTTCTGAAAATTACAAGTAAAGGATTTAAATGGGTTTCTTAATGATTAAGCCATTCATTATGAGTCTAAGACTGAAAGAAAAAAATAATCTTCCCTCAAGTCTGCTCACTTCCCAGAAATAGTAATTCTAAATCATGTTTGCCTGGCTTGACAGAAAATGCCAATATTGTTACAAAAGGATAATTGGCTGAGGTTATTTACAAATTCCTTTACTTTTAACTAATAATAGTCTCCAATGTACTTTGTGAGAATATACACGCTCACTTGCATGTGTGTGTGTGTGCACGTGTGTGTGTGTGTGCGTGCATGTTTTTGTGCCCTAGTGCAGTGTGTGTGTGTGTGTGTGTGCTTGTGTGCATACACGTGCACACCAGTAACATTTAATCTGTTGGAAAGTTATGCTTGTAACTGTATATTCCAATACTAGCACTTGGATGAACACATTGATGACTGTTAAGTGTGTGCCATACACTTTTTCAAAGATCTATTATTAAAGGCATATTCTTCACAGCACACTATTTTCATAATGTATTCCAATTACTCAAGTTCCCTTATAATACATACTGGCTAATAATATGCTTTCTATGTTTCCAACAAAGTGTATGACACAAGCATCTTACTTCTGTTGGGCTATGTGGTGGTTTGATTCAGGTCTACCCCATAAATTTAGGCATTCTGAATGCTAGCTTCCCAGCTGATGGAGATTTGGGAATTAACGTCTCCTGGGGCAGGCTTATGGGTGTTATAGCCAGTGTCCCCTTGCCAGTGTTTGGCACCCTCTCCTGTTGCCATTGTCCACCTGATGGTGAGGGGGTTATGTCCACCCTCTGCTCATGTCATCATTTTCCCTACCATCGTGAAGCTTCCCCTCAAGTCTGTAAGCCAAAATAAACCTTCCTTCCCCATACATATAAGCTGCTCTTGGTCAGATGATTTCTGCCTGCAACACGAACCTGATTGCAACAGGCTAATTTCCAGATGTGTACTTGTCTTTCCTGGTCAAAATAGTATCACTGATAATAATGCTTTGGCTCACTTTATGATTATGTAATTTGATGTAGGAAGGAATATTCTTAAGTTTTAAATCCAGCTATTCTGTGTGTTACTTCTGTAAAGGAAGTTACCGAGAGTTATTACTTAGAACACCTTGAGTAGAATTTTGTAAACTACATATACTCAATTGCTCTTTCTTTGTTCCCCTTTTGAGAGAATCAATATTAGAACAGCCTTGAGGACTTTGATTTAGAAGTATTTAAAACTACTAGTCAGCACATGAATATAAAACTGTAACTGAAGACATGATTCAATTGGTAAAGTGCTCACCAAATAAGCATGGGACCTGAATTAAAACTGTGAAGCCCATATAAAAATGTTAGATATGGTGGGGGGCACATAGACTTTCAACATGGGTAAAGTAGATATGGGAGGATCCCTGGAAGTCTCTGGCCAGCCAGTCTAGTCTAATGCTAGCTCCAAACCAAGGAAGACCATGTCTTGTAAAAGGTGAATGGTGTTCCTCTGGATGACACCCAATGTCCACACGTACATACCCACAGGTGCATGGCACATGAACATGTACACATGCACTCACACACATACATATATTAAAAATGGAACATTAACTGGTTTTCACCAACTTCCCAGTTACAAAGCTAAATTTAACTATTTTGGGTCAAGGGCTCAGTGGTTAAAGACATTTGCTTGCACAACCTGCTGGTCTGAGTTCAAATTCCTAGCATCCGTATGGAGCTAAACCCCAAGTGGCAAATGTATCTGGCAATCATTTTTAGCAGCAGTAGACCCTGCAAAACACACACACATGCTATAAATAAATATTAGGGCTTCTTAAATCTTCAATAATTCTTCATTTGGGATTTGAATCCATTCTAACTCAAAAGAAAATATGAGTGCTCCTTGCCATTCCAGAGAACCATCAGGTGCAGCATGAAGCAGTGATATTTGTTGAGATGCTGACAAACCATCAACACCTGCACATTTGCTCTGTCCTCATAGTTTTCTTCACAGAAAAGTGAGTTTATATAGGAAAGGATGCATGTGACAACTAGTCTTTGAGTAAAGAAAACCAATAAGAGATGTAACTAAAGTTTGATCTCTATGTTAGAGATATAGAAATATGTTTTAAGTTTCCTTCCTTCAATGATGCTTGACATTCAATTTACTAGTTTCTCTATAGTTATGATAACATCCTAGAGATGAAACTTTGAAGATATATCCCTTGTCTTTAAGAGGTTTACATCTATAGATTACTTATTTACAAGATACATTATGGAAATTCATTCCATTATTATCTGTTTGTGTCAGATATTATGCTCTTGTCTACCTGTATGAAATTTAATGTTTACCTGCATACTCAAGAAACAATCAACTTTGTGAGATAATGCTGTCTTTAAAAACTCAAAACTCAAGACAGCAAGAGTTTAATGTCCTTTAATCCATGATAGAATATATTATACTGTGTCAAGTAGAATTTTGTTACAACTGTAACAGCATGAAGGAAGAAGATAAAACTCATCTTCAAAAATATGAGAAGATTTCACATGGAACACAGAAAAAAAAAATTTTTTTTTTCCAATTAACACAGTGCTGATCCCGGCCAACTACTTGGACATTTCTGGGCTAATTTATAAATTATGACTTTGAAACTAACGGAAGTATCTGTTGTTTGAAACTATTGCTTTGAACAATAATAAAAAAAGTTTAAAGAAAGGATGTTTTGAACATATGCTTGTTGAGAAAGTAAAAGTTTTATAGAGTATCACAGAGCTTTCTTCAAACTTTAAGTTACAGAACTTAATTATGAAATTTTGAATTTTTTTTTTTTTTTGAAGTAGGGTTTCACTCTAGCCCAAGCTGACCTGGAATTCACTGTGGAGTCTCAGGGTGGCCTCAAACTCATGGTGATCCTCCTCCCTCTGCCTCCTGAGTGCTGGGATTAAAGGTGTGCACCACCACACCTGGCTTCAAATTATTATTATTATTGATCTTTGAGAGAGAGGGAAGGGGAGAAAGAGGCAGAGAAAGAGAGGGAGAAGAGAGATTGGGTACACCAGGGCCTTTAGCAGCTGCAAACAAACTCCAGCCGCGTTCCCCCCTTGTGTGCATGTGTGACATTGCAAGCTTGCCTCACTATGCCTCTGGCTTACATGGGACCTGGAGAGTCGAATATGGGTCCTTAAGCTGCCCAGGCAAGTGCCTTAACCACTAAGCAATCTCTCCAGGACCTTAAATTTATTTTTAAATCATGAAATAAATCATGAAACATATTTTGTAGGTATTGAATATCTATCAAGAAATCATGAGTTATAATGTTAATATATCAAAAGGTAATTCATTTCAAGGAAATTTTAAACTAAAATATACACTTAAATAAGATAATTGGTTTACACCAGAGTTAATTTGTATGTTCAGGTAATATGTAGGATGTGCATGAATATGAGATGTATCTGACTGGTATAAGAAGACTTCCCCTGACAAGTTCAATTTCTCTGTGTATATACACTATATTTTGTATTTTCTGGAGTGCTGTTTCACTTTACCTCTTGCTTAAACTACACCATATAACTAAAAAAGTGATCACTATTGTCCCACTATCACAATTCTTTTCTATAGTGCATTATTGCCTTTTATATAGATGAGAGTTTACGAGAGTATTTGGAAAAGTACAATGATAGCAATACTTCTAATCACAGTTCCATAGATAAGTTGGGTTAACAAAGATTTCTAATTATCGTGAATTATTTTTTAATGGAACATAAGAATTCCGGATGATAAGACTCCTATTACAGTTAATTTTCTGGAGCACATTTAGTGTTGAAATACTTTCAGAGGTCAATCATATGCAACTACTTTTATTGGCAGTTTAACCACCTTTAATGCCTTCTCTGTACTGCCAAATTTACCCTCCAATAGTTATCTTCTGGATGTTTGCCACCTAACTGTACTGCATATAAATTTTAGTCACTGTGTTTCAAAAGATATGTGAATATATGGCTGGGTGATGTCTTTGTAGTCAAAGGTTATAGCTCTGCAAGCCTGCTGACTAGAATTCCAATGCCTACACCCATGTACAGCTTCAAGAAAACTGGAGCATGAGTCTATACCTCACAACAGGAAGTGGAGTAGGGAGAGTCCCTAGCTTAGAGACCAGCTAGTTTTGCCTTACTAGAGGCAAGCAGCAGGAGAGACCCTTTCTCTAAACAAACTGGAAAGAGGATCAATATGCTATCGTGTTGCTCTGACCCCTACACATGCTCAGTGGGATGTACATGCACACACACACACACACACCATGTACCACACACATATACATACAAATAATAATGGATCATTATGTGAATGCATACTATATGCATCTATATACTAACTGAGAAATTAAATTTTGGGGGCTGGGAGATGGTTTGGAGAGTGAGATTACTTGCTGTGCAAGTATAAGGACATGGGTTTAACTCCCAGCACCCAGATAAACACCTTGGCATGGCCACACACTCTTGTAACCCCAGAACTGATAAGGATGGAGACTGGAGGCTCTCTGGGCTCACTGGCCAGCCAGACTAATCAAAGACCGGTGAGTTCCAGTTTCAGTAGGAGACTCTGTGTCATGGAGACAAGGCAGAAAAGTGATAAAGAGGACACTCATCATCGCTTGCTATCCTCAGCCCACGTTCCCATGGCAGCACACAACCGCACATACCGCACACAGGCATGTAGCACACACGCTGTGAGTTGACTAAAATTCCAAACCAATCCATCGTTTGCATCAAACTTACATGACCACAGTTGCTCACCTGTCAAAATACTCAAGTGAATCCTCCAGGTAGAGGAAACTGTAAGCATGATAGGCATCAATGAATTTGGCAGAGATTAAAAGGCCTTCCAGAATCATTGAGATAAAGAGATTGGTAGCCAGTGCCAATTTCTAAATCCCTGCCAACACCACATACAAAGCAGATGGACACACGCATGCATATCAGAAGCACTAGGCCATATTTCTTGTTAGTGAGGTTCCTAATCACTGACTTCTTGATCTCCTTCTTAAGGAAAGACCCTATTCCCCAGAAGCCTGAGAAAATATTGACTCTTCCTATGATTTAGATTTTTCTGACCATAGAATGTTGGATCAGAATTGAACATGTGACTGGGAATAAATCAAGGTGTGCCACCTTGTGCACATATGCGACCTTGAGCGCTTGCGTCACCTTGTGTTTCTGGCTTCCTTGGGATGTGGAGAGTCAATCGTGTCCGCAGGCTTTGTGGGCAAGTGCCTTCACTGCTCAGTCATCTCTCCTGCCCTCTGTTGGTTCTTTTAAACATGGACCTCCTGAGTTATTTTATCAGGGGTGCGCTGCTAGGAAACTTATTTACAGCTTGATTCAAACACTTCCTGAGTTTTCTGTATACTTGCTTTACTCATAGATTTCCTTCTTAGCATTTTCTTACATTCCAAATGTATTAGTTATTTTTCTAATTGCCGTGACAAAGTAAGTGAAAGACGTAGATTTCTTTTGCCTCATGGTTTGAGAGGGCACAGCCCATCATGGTTGGGGGAACATGCCCATGTTCATGAAGGGAGTATGGGCACATCTCTGATGACTTACATCTTGGCAAATCAGGAAAGAGAGAGGCTGTTTGGAGGTTTCCCACCTAACTCAGAACTGCATGTAAAAAAATGGAGGTTAGGAACAAGAATGGACTACAGTACATAAGCTGGCTCCTCAGCTACCCACTTCCCCCGGACTAGGCCCCAGCTCCTAAAGATTCTGTCACATACCTACAACAGAGCCAACAGATGGGAACCAAGTGTCTAAAAACATGAGTCTATAGGGAACATGTTGCTTTCAAATCACAAAACCAAGAAAACTACAACCTTGTAAGAATGTTCTCCATAGCATATTGTGCTCTGGACAAATTTAAACCTTGCTCCTTGAAATGGAGTTTGCATATATTAGTGAAATAAATCCAAAGTTTGTATCTTTTGGGGTTATTTGATCAATTTTAAATACTATGGTGATGCCATATGATTTGATATATGGCCACATATGGAGTGGTATGCACACTCCTATGCATTTAAACATTTATTGACTGAAACTTGTTCATGATTTCAAACTAATTTTGGCCATAGAATAATTTTTTTTTAATTTTTATTTATTTATTTATTTGAGAGCGACAGACATAGAGAGAAAGACAGATAGAGGGAGAGAGAGAGAATGGGCGCGCCAGGGCTTCCAGCCTCTGCAAACGAACTCCAGACGCGTGCACCCCCTTGTGCATCTGGCTAACGTGGAACCTGGGGAACCGAGCCTCGAACCGGGGTTCTTAGGCTTCACAGGCAAGCGCTTAACCGCTAAGCCATCTCTCCAGCCCTAGAATAAATTTTTTGTATGAGACAAAGTTCTTCCTTTGAAATGTAAATAATATGTGTATGCATGTAAAATTTCTTTCTAATGTGTTTGTTATGCCAATGTAATCGGATTAAGGAACATAAACAGAAGTAATAAAGGATCACTTTAAACAACATTGACGTGTACTATTCAGCCCCATGAAAGAAACAAGGTGAAGGTAACTCCGGGCCCTGAGAGGCTTTGTGGTGAGAGATGCATCTGTTCATCTTGCTGCATCTCTCACATCAGGCTGTGACTGTCACATTCTCTAAGATGGCTGCTTCAGGTTAGTATATGACTAACATTTCTGTGAGTAGAAGATGAATGAGAGTGAGCAGGCAAAAAGCACATAGGAGCTATCTTCAAGACATAGCATTTGCTTGTGTGTTTTCTTAGCCAGATGCTCATTAGCTTCAAGCTATCCTACAGTAGGGATGAATAAGAAAGGATGTTGCTTGTTTTCTTCTTGCTTGCTTGTGACAGTGTTTCATGATGTAGTCCAACTGGTGTTGAGTTCAGCAGTAATTCCTATACCTCAGCCTCCTGAGTGCTGGGATTACAGGCTTGAGTCACCCTGCCTGGCTTTAGAAACTGGTCTTAGCTTTAAGCCTCTAAGAACACCTAGTTTTAGAAAATGGAAAGCTAGCATTTGTGCTAATGATCATCCATGCCACTTAAAAACACCACTGAAAAGTGAAAATATTTATAGATATCATAGGGGAGTTACTTTTCAGCCATGTGTGTAATGCTACAACAGAGCATGAAGCTACCTAAAAAAATCATGCCGGTGCACAAATAATAAAGTTAAGAAGGAATTTTGGGCCAGGATGCTGAGTAATTCTAATTTTATAATTTACAACTTGAATTCACTTCTCACAATAGAAGAAGACAATTTTTTGTAACTGAATTTAATTTCTCCACAATAAAGAATGAATTTTAGGTTTATATGAGAGCATAAATAGCAATGGTCACCATGCATCTACTGCTTAGGTAAGGAAGCCTTGCTGTTTTAGTGCATTTCATTCTTACCAGTAACTTGATATTTGATTCCTTTTTGAGATGAAGACACTGACCAACAGAGATGTGAACTACATTGCCTGCATTCACAGGGTCATGAGGACATAAAGATAGGCTTTGGGTCCTGAAGGTGAGCTTTAAACCTTCATCCCTGACCAGGCAGCTTTGTGCTCACAAACATTAAAACAATGACATTTTAGCCCTGCTTTCTCCTCCTGCTGCCCGGGTGGCCTCATCAGGAATAGAAGACTTCCATCTGCTTGTCTGTGACATTTCTCTACTCATATATTCAATGTCACTTTCTGGGAACTGGTAGAGAAACTTAGAAATTTCTGGCTTTTTGACATTGAACTCTTAAGAATGCCCCTGACAGGACATCTTAGCATATCTCAAACCCTGTCTCAACTACATTTTCTCTTATTACCTAAATACTTCATTTCCTCACACCTTGACCCAGCCTCATGCTTTACTCTTACCCATCTGGTGTAGTCATGCTGGTCACAGGTCCTGAACTGGGACGTGGTTACATCACTGGGGCCTTCACACCTGCTTTTCTTTTTCCCTGAGCGATTTTCCATTGCTCCTCATTCATCATATAATACCTGCTTCTCCCTCCAGTGTGAACTGTAGACCAGCCTGCGGCACTGGCATTACGTGGAAGTTCAGAGGAAATACAGTCTCAAGTCTGTGCCCTAGAGCTTCAGAATGGAGTCTGCATTTTAATGAGAATACCAGATAACTCAATTTCTCATCAAAGTTTAAAAAGCTCTACCTTCAATGTACCTCTGACATGGTGGGAAACTATTATTTTATATGCACTTCTCTCATATGGAGGTGAGCTCTGCAATGGCTAAGATATTGGATATCATTTTGACTGCTTTCTTCACAATTTCTGGAGAAATTCACATTGTTATGAATAGATGATAGTTATAGAACAATCAGCATGTCATACTTGTTTTAGATAAAGCAGAAAAAATGAAGAAATCCAATCTATCAGCACAGCCTAATGAACATGTCATAGAGCTAGAAAATTGTTTAAAGATATATTATCTCTAAGGAATGATTTAGTGCAATTATTGCAACCCATTGTATAGAATGCAGTATTTTATACTATGCTCACATGAGTTTATAATACACATATGAACTCTAGCAGGCTAAAGTTGTAACAGTTTACAAAAATATGCAACAGATGTGCTTTTATTAGAGTATACTTACAAATAAATGGACTCTAGTCAGTGCATAAGACAAATGGCTTTTCAATAAATTTGCCAGTTAGCTATGATGTAGAAGTCAAATATTCTTTTTTATTTGCATTTGGCAATATGATAAAAGACAACACGGCTCTTTTTATACCTCTCCTCTTCAGATGCATGTACACAACTGGGGCTTACATCTGTGTTTGAGAAGCTGGAGACCTTCAAAAGTACTTTAAAGGAAAAAAAGGTTAATTTTTCCATCAGCTATAATGAAAACTATTTGTTCCTAATTACTACTACCTATATGAATCATTAAAATAAGCAATAGCTATTTCAAATACTATTAATGCATATTTAGTGGAGTAAAACAAGATGGGTTTTATGAGGATATTGTTATTAAATCGAAGACCCACACACAGTATGAAAGCCGGGGTTGATATGTCTTGCATCTTCTCTTCAGTGGGCATGGAGTGAAGTTTTAAAAGTTTTCTCAGTCAGTGAACTTTACGGTCAATAAATTTTGACCTAATCAGACATTGTCCTTGCAAATGCTTTGTTTGTCTTTAATTTTGTTTCTTTGAGAAAATCTTGGATAATTTCTTTCAATTTTTGAAAATGAGTAGGAAGTTTAGTTTCTGTGTCATTGGCCTGGAACCACAATTAGAATTCTGGCATTACCTACTTAACTTAAAAGAGTATTTCTCAAGGTCTTACAAACTTTTGATAATGAGAAGTCCTCAGTGAAAATTTTAGGGGTTATAACTTTGTGCAAATGGTACTGAGATAATATTTCCTAGTCTTGCACAGGCCACCATCAGGTGTAGAACTCCCAGCTGAGCCATAATGGAGTAACTTCTTTCAGAGACAAAATGGGAGATGAGGAAAAGTTTGAGCTTGTTAAGGTTAGCAGCATCAAGTGTCTAGATTAGTTCTTGTCATGATAATGGAAACAAATTTGTACCTCTCTTACCTTAATCCTTACTGGGAATGTTTGCTTTAGTGTCAGAATAGAATCTCGAATATCAGTATAGTGGTATCATCATTATGTGTAGGAATTACCACACATTTTGCTTTGGCTTTTGTTGACATCTAATGTGTGAAACTTCAAAAAATAGTATGAGGGCTGGAGAGATGGTTTAGCAGTTAAGCGCTTGCCTGTGAAGCCTAAGGACCCTGGTTCGAGGCTTGATTCCCCAGGACCTATGTTAGTCAGATGCACAAGGGGATGCATGCATCTGGAGTTCATTTGCAGTGGTTGGAGGCCCTGGCATGCCCATGCTCTCTCTCTCGTGCTCTCTCTCTCTCTCCCTCTTTCTCTGTCTGTTGCTCTCAAATAAATAAATAAAAATTAAAAAATAGTATGAAATGTAACTTGGAAATAATTCAGTTTCTGAGCCATTTCATATCTGTTTTATGCTGCCTAGCTTCAATTTGCCTCCACCCCCAGACATGGGTTCATGAGATGCAATAGTAATATTTTATTTTCCCCATCATGTGCATGTCTACTATTTGAAATCCTGAATTTACTATATTGTCTCTTTAAAATACTGAAATATATGCCTGAATGATCTACTACATCAAGAGATTATTACAGGGTAAAAATTATACATGATTATATCAAGTGTATGACCATCATTTTTTGCTAAGCCCACTTGATTCCTTTCACTGGGTCCCTCCATGTTGCTAATTATTTTGCAGTATGTTTCATCTTTATGGCTTACAAACTAGAAAAAAATATGACTAAGCCAAATACCAGACTGATTAATTTTGTCAAACCAGAGTGATTGTAGTCTTGTACGACATATACACTGCAGGCTAGAGATGATTTTAATGATCTGATGAAATTCTCCAAGACCAAGGTTGTGGACCCATAGCTCATGTTCAGCCAATATGATGAGTTACTTCAATCAGTTGAGCTTGACTATTGAGGAACCCATCCCAACACAATGAAATAAGTTTGGTTTTACTAAGAAAATATAGCATTTATTCGTATAAATAGGACATCTAAAAATGCATATACTTTGGTGGCAATGCTGTGCTCAGGTGTAATAAAATTGATGAGCCCATATAATAAAATTTATGGAAGCAGAGTGAATTCAATTTATTTGAGTATGCTCAGTTATGTTTTTGTTTATTCCCATAGCAGATGTTTAATTTACAAACCAGGCAATTACGACAGCTCTTCCAAACAAATAAGAGCAGATTAGTCAAACGTTCACATCAATTTTTATGCTTATCATTAGTTTTATGAGTTGTCATGAATATTCAGTAGTAAGAAAAACTATCATTATGGTACCTGGAAAACCTCAAAAATGCTGTTTTGCATCTCTAAATGCTATTTCTCCTTTTTGATAAAGCGATTAATGTGTGTTATCTCTTATTATGAGTTTGGGCTGCAATGGAAAAAGCAATCATTTCCTCCCCAAATCTCTTGAATTCTAATCAATACACTGAAGCCACTTTTTTTGTGGTGTGGAGGGAAATCTGTGAAGATCATCATTTGACTTTCACTATAAACATGAAGGAAGTTATATGCATCATGGAAAATCGCTGTGCAGATTTATCTCTGATTTTTATAATATAGTACTTTGACTAAAAGAGTTTACCATGCACATATTTCTGATAAAATTTTTCTTCCTCATTTTTGGAAAATGTTTGGTAATCTGTGGTTTTCTATGTGAACCTGTGAATGGAAAGTCCAATGAGGTGTTTTATGAAGGAAGCCTTTATACTATGCCTTTACTTTGCTTCTCAGTCGGTAAGCTGTCGTGATGAAAAGGCTGTGTGGTTCCATTAAGAATCAGTGAAACCATGGGGCTGGAGAGATGGCTTAGCGGTTAAGGCGCTTGCCTACAAAGCCAGAGGACCTAGGTTCTATTCCCCAGGACCCACATAAACCAGATCCATAAGGTGGTGCATGTGTCTGGAGCTCATTTGTAGCGGCTAGAGGCCCCGGCCACCCATTCTCTCTCTAACTGACTCTCTGTCTCTCTCAAATAAATAAATGAAAATAAAATATTAAAAAAAAAAAGAATCAGTGAAACCGCATGGCATCATCCATAAACAAGAAAGTAATATTCCTAGCCTGACTGTATTTGAATGGTGTGCACTTTAGGGACCTTTGCCCTAAAATCTTTTGGAATGTCCTCAGTGTCCTGATAGTGTCCCACAGACCTTTCTTCCAGTCCATTGTAATGACAAGTTTCCTGTTATTAATGAAGAGACTGAGGGGAAAACTCTTGGGGATCAATGTGTGAAAATAGCTCTCAAGGGAACACCTTTAACAGAAATATTTTCAATATCATTTATACCAAATGTTGAAAGGCAACCAGGTGGAAACCATGCTTCCATTGTTGAGGATGCTTTGAACTATAATATTGCATCTTTGTGTGTTCTCTTCACTAGTATGCTTTTTGTGCAACAGCCACATCATCACCTGCTTCATTGTTACTTGTTTCAATATAAATCTCACAAGGGGTTTATTTATAATCAAATCACATTATTTTCGGAGTTTATTTATTTATTTGAGTGAAAGAGTGAGAGGGAGAGAAAGAGAATGGGCACACCAAGGCCTCCAGCCACTGCAAATGAACTCTAGGTCTTTGCACCACCTTGTGCATCTGGCTTACATGAGCACTGGGGAGTCAAACCTGCTCCATAGGGTTTGTAGGCAAGTGCCTTAACCACTATGCCATCTCTTCAGCCCAATTTTAGGATTTCAAAACAAATATGGATTTAATGTATAGTCCCCTCATAGATTCCTATTGAAATTTCTTAGTTATTTTAATTCAATATGGAATCCAAACTTATGTTTCAAATTGATATCATATCTCTTTCCAAGGTAATTTCCATAATACAAACATAAATACTTTTTGGTTACACTTGTTTTAGCTTACCTATTCAATTTCTACCAGCTGAGTGGAGAACTACTAAAAGTTTATCAATCTATTACCTATCTATCTACGTATCTAATGTGTATGTGTGTGTGTGTGTGTGTGTGTATACATGATGGTATTACTTTTAAAATATTTTACATATTTACTTATTTGAGAGAGAAAGAGAGAGAGAGAGAAAGAGAGAAAGAGAGAGGGTATATGGTTTTCCAGGGCCTCCAGCCACTGCAAATGAACACCAGATGCATATGTTACCTTTTGCATCTGGCTTTACATGTGTACTGGGAAATTAAACCTGGGTCCTTTGGCCTTTCAGGAAAGCACCTTGACCATTGAGCAATTTCTCCTCTCTCCTGATGTTACTTTTAAATGTTTAAACGATTTTTGTATATGTCAAGGGACTGTGCATGTGCCAAATGCACATGGACATGTGTGGGTCAGGGAACAACGTCAGGTTTTGATCCTGCCCTTCAACATGTTTGAGGAAATGTCTCTTGCTCACTTATATATTCACTAGCTGGCCCATGAAATTCTGGGAACTTTGTCTCCATCAACCATCTTGCCATAGGAGTACTGGGATTATAGATGGGAGCTAGTCTGTCTGGATTTATATGGGCTCTGGGGATGTGAACTTGGGTCTTCATGCTTGTGCAGCAAATGCCTTTACCTACTGAGCCATTTTCCCAACCCATTACTTATACATCTTGCCTTTTGATAGAGTAATGTTAATGATATAAGAAATTATGGAGAGGAGATATATGGAAAACAAAAGTGAATATAAACATTCAGGCAGAGTGTATATAGAAATAGGTCACATCTTGAGTTTTAGTACTCAAAAAAGGCAATAGCATGTTCAGGAAGTGATGAGATACTCACCTGGAAGGACAGTTAGCAAATGGGCACACAAGCAGGAAGGGTCACTGATGAAGAACTGCTCACCAGTAACATTGCCAACCAATTCTCTTGAGAGACTAAGAGACACAGAAAGGGACATCACAGGATTTATTTCTTAGGACGTTTTCACAAAATATGAACAACTAGTTGTCTTTTTTTCTTGGCAAATATACAGTACTAGAAATTGAAAGCCGGCACCCTGTCTGGAAGTCTTTTAAACCAGTCTGCCTAGAACTAGAACCCCTGTAAGAAATAGAATGCTATTCCCCATCTACTAAAATCAGGCTAGGCAGAGAGTGGGTTATTGTGACCACCTATTATTACTCTATCAGGTCATACCTGGTTTTTATGTTCTGCTCATGAAATTGGGAACCCTAATATTTGATAAGTAGATACTAATAATTATTATAATGTTAATTATTCCATTTATTAATATTGTATTGCCTTTCTTTATATTTTCTTATTAATTTTGGCTTGCAGTCTACTTTATTAGATAACAAAAAATAAATAAGCATAATTATAACTATATCAACTTTGTTTGGCTTCCTTTTTACTTAGATTGACTTTCATGATTTGACTTGGTATGAAACATGTTTCTTGGAGACACAGGAGAGTTGGATCTATTTGTCAGACTGTTAGCACAGGCAAGCTAGTCTGTGGCTCTTCATTGATGAGTTGAAGTCATTTATATTTAGGCCTACTATGAAATGATTTTTACTAATTCCTGTAATTTTATTGGTTGTTTTTCTGGTTGATTGAATTGTCCATTTTTTTTCTCTTTTCTTTATTAGTATTAGAGGTTTTACTGGTTTACTATGTTGGGTATGGTAAATTCCTTCCTAATTCTCTTTTTAGTACTATTAAAATTGGCTATGTGAAAGTTATGTCATATATACATACATACATACATACATATATATATATATATATATATATATATGTTATATACATACATATAATGTTACATAATATAATGCAATATAAAAAGATTAAAACTTTTGAATAATGGAAGATATCAATGTTTTTATGTTTTACCAAAGGGTTAAACATTTTCTGAGACATGAATTCACTGCGTAGGCTAAGCCAGCATAGTGTTTATAATTCTCCCACTTCAACTATCCAATTTATGTACCATCAGGCCTGGATTAACATTCAAATATTATCTGTGAGGTCGTTGTTGGTTTTCTTTATAAAATAACATTTCAGCTCATTTACTTTTTATACACACTAAAAGAAAACACAGTGCCTTTGAATGTTTGTGATGTTAAAATTAAACTTCATTCACTCATACAGTTTTAAAATTAAAATGCATTTACTTTTTATTTCATTCATTCCTGAAAATGGGCAGCCATGAAAATCTTTAAAATTAAATATCAGGGTGCTAAGGAGATATCTGTGTACTGGGTAAGAGTCTTTGTTTCACAAATATAAGGACCTGAGTTTGACCCCAGAACCCTTTTAAAACTTAGGCATAGCCACTCATGCCTGTACCCCTGTGCTAAAGGAGGGGGTGACAGGAGCATGGATGGGCTCCCTGGTCAGCCACTCTTACTTGAAAAGCTCTGAGTGCTAGGTTCAGTGAGAAACTCAGTCTGTTGGAAACAACAAGGTGGAAAATAAAGGGAGTAGGGTAGCTGATGTCTTCCTCTGGCCTCTGCATGCTTATACATATACATCACATGGACACACACATCACACATATAACACACATATGTACCAATAAAAAACACAAAACGTCCAATTAAAAAATGGCAGATGAATTGAACATATACTTCTCAAAAGTCAATAACATAGGACAAATTGTTCAACACCTTTATGAGTTATTTTTTTTATTACTATGATAACATATCTGATTAAAAACAATTTAAGGAAGGAAACAGGATTCCTTGAGGGGAGTCAGGGAAGGAAGATAACTAAAATGAAGGAAGAGAGGAATAAAATAGAGTAATGGTAGTAAATCAGAACCAGATACATGCCATATACATGTGAAAATGTCATGACAAAAATCCATTTTTTCATGTAATTAATATATGCTAATTAAAATTTAAAGATAAATTTGTGCCATGTCATAGATAGTCACATAGGATTGCAAATCATTTTTATTCTTAATTTTTTAATATTTTATTTTAGTTATTTATTTGGGAGAGAGCAAATAGGTATGCCAGGACCTCTTGCCACTGCAAGTTAATGAACTTCAGATGCATGTGCCCCCTTGTGCATCTCACTTACATGGGTCCTGGGGAATTAAACCTGTGTCTTTTGACTTTGTAGGCAAGTACCTCAGTCACTAAGCCAACTCTCCAGCCCTCTCAGTTTTCTTATGCAGTAAATCCCCAGCTTGGAGAAAAGATGTTCTTTGTCTTTTGAAAGACAAATTAGGGGAGGAAAATATAATAATAATAGTACTAGTAGTATATGTAATTCTTCTATTCAAAATATTTGACTTTCCCCAATTCCTAGAGTAACATAATTTTTATTTTAAATTTATAGAATTGAGTAATATTAGTATTATTTGTACCATGAAGAATAATATTATTATTTGAATAAACTGGAATTGCATTATAAATTGTAAAATACACAATGAATTACATAAATTAAAAACAAAGGGTTTTACTGATCTAGGAATAGAAAAATTCATGAAAGATTTTGAGTAAAAGATTTCATGTACTATTATTATTGTTGTTGTTGTTGTTGTTACCACTACAACTTTTATCTCTTTTTCTTCCCTACTTTGTCTTTCAAACAAAAAAGAAGATGGCATTCCTAAGGCTGGCAATTTACAGTAAAAGGTAACACACAATTAACAGCACCTCTAGATGTGTAACTGTCTTCAGACACAAAGGAATCCTTTGGGGTAAGTTCTGTTTGATTTCCTAACACTCTGAATCAGCTTTTGAGAGACTTGTCTATTCAAACAAAATGTGCTGGCTGTGTGGACTGCCTTGTATAATTAGCATAGCCTATTATCTCTGTAGGAAACCAGAGAACTAATTCAGGAAAATAGCTTACATGTAGGAATTATTTGCTTTTTGTTGAGAATAATGCTAAAGAATGAAGAAGTGCAAGTAAATGTGAAATAAAATAAATGTTGATGTAAGGAAAGATGTATCAGCAACAGACCTAAACTCCACATAATTCCAACCTTGACTCTAAGTCTACGGATGGGATTTGATCACACGAAGTTCTCTTGACTTTAATGTCGGCTCTGGTATAATAGAAAGAAGTTCTTAGCTCACACTGCTGTTTGGGGATTGTTTCTGGTTAAGTGGTGAGTGACTAGAAGAGTAACTAGAACAAGTTAGCCCTGATTCTGGTGTTCCATTCTTTTTTTTTTTTTAATTTTTTTTTTTTTTTTTGTTGTTGTTCATTTTTATTTGTTTGAGAGTGAAAGAGACAGAAAGAGGCAGAGAGAGAGAGAGAGAGAGAGAGAGAGAGAGAATGGGTGTACCAGGGCTTCCAGCCACTGCAAACGAACTCCAGACTCGTGCGCCCCCTTGTGCATCTGGCTAACGTGGGTCCTGGAGAATCGAGCCTTGAACCGGGGTCCTTAGGCTTCACAGGCAAGTGCTTAACTACTAAGCCTTCTCTCCAGCCCTGGTGTTCCATTCTTAAAACTGTGTCTATACAAAGTAAAGAGTTTTGACTTCTAAACAGTTTTAATTATTATGTAGGTAAATTTCACAATTGGAAAATGATAGAAGCTTGGAGAAACACTTAATGAAAATTAGGTATATCACTGAGTCATATAGTCTGATACTATGTGCTTAAAGCTGCTCAGAGTGCACAGCTTTTGAGACTAGTCTCCTCTGCTTTTTGTTAATTCAGTAAGTGTTTTAATATGTATCAGACATGTGCTAGATTTTGGTTAGTTTGCAAATGACCACAGATTCCAATAGGAATTCCAGAATAGATGTCTTCCTCCCTGTGAATAACATGTTATAAGCATTTTACCATAATGTTTTGAAAGACAGAAAAATATACTAAAGTTGGTATTTGTGGGGTAGTATACACATCTTGTGTGGTATGTGATGTGATGTGTAGCTTATACACATGTGTATGTAGATGAATGTGCCCCAGGCTCATGTGCTCAGAGGAGAGAAAAGAATTCAAGTCTTCAATATACAGATCAGCAATTTTATTTCTTTGAGATGAAGTCTCTCACCCAACTTAAAGCTGTCTTTTACAGTCAGCAACTCTCAGTGAATACATCAATATCTGCTTCAGAAGATACAGTTACATTTTACTATTATTTATTTTGGTTCTAATTTTACTTTTCGTCTGTTTCAATCTTGGAAATATTTGCTCAAAAGTGTAGATATTGCCAAAATCAATGGCATAGATCAGGCCTGATGGAGGAGCTAGGGATATTTATCTGTGTGAAAATATGACCTATAAAAATCTAGTAAAGAGGGCTGGAGAGATGGCTTAGCGGTTAAGCGCTTGCCTGTGAAGCCTAAGGACCCCGGTTTGAGGCTCGGTTCCCCAGGTCCCATGTTAGCCAGATGCACAAGGGGGCGCATGTGTCTGAAGTTCGTTTGCAGAGGCTGGAAGCCCTGGTGAGCCCATTCGCTCTCTCTCTCCTTCTGTCTTTCTCTCTGTGTCTGTCGCTCTCAAATAAATAAATAAATAAATAAATCTAGGAAAGAGACATGATCAAAATTTTCTTAAAGTTGGATGTCAGATTGCAATTATATGAATGCCACTTGTAAAGTGGCATTGATTATTTTCTTTGGAATAGCAAAACTTATTTTCAAATTCTTGCATCCAGTTGAAAGCAAGGTTACACACCTTTTACTTTTCACAGGCCTACTTTCAGTCAATGTGTAGAAATGCATAAAATTGTCTTTCTTTGAACTTGCTATAATTTGTTTCACTTAGAATGCTGCTATGATCTGAAACTAGTGACTAGCTGGTTTCACCTTGAAGGTGCATGTTTAACTCATTTAAAGAATTAGCTAAATCTAGTAAAAATGCTCTCTGTAAAATAATGTTCAATGTCAGTTTCTAGCACAAATTTTGTTTCTTTTACCATAAATGACATGATAGCATGCTGCAAATCATAATCTTGTTTCAACAATTGGCCTCCACATAGCCATCTTACTTCTGAAATGTGAAGTTACCATAGTCACTGTCAATACTTGTAAGTTGTAAGTTGTTCCTGGAACTGATGATGATTTAACCCCTTTCCTTTATAATATTCACAAGCTTAATCATCATGCTTGATATTTTCCATTTCCATGCTTTTACACATACATTTTCCTGTTGTAGTATGCAATGATACTTCATTGAACATGAGTTATGAGAAGAAATAGCATCTTTGTCTATTATTTTACAAATCCAGTCTTCTATGCAACCATCACTAGGGCATCATCATTAGCTACACCTGATATGGCGATGATGGGCAGAGAAAATCCCATTAACATATTTTAAAGCTTTGTTTGAATATCTTCATTTAGTTATGTCTTTAATGTTCTCATAGAAGTCATTTCTTCAGTAACATTATATTCATCATTATCTACAAATTTACAAGTTTTACAGTATTATACATCAGTGATGCTATGCATCACAAAATATGAATTTTAAAAATGGTAACCTTTCTCTCCAAATTCAAACTTATTTTGATAGATTTTCTAGGTTTTACACACACACACATTATATATATGTATATATAAAATTTCCTTTGGCTATAATCCAGTAAAACAAACTAATTTTAGAAATATTCCCCTTCTTATCAGTGTATATAACATCTGCCCAAATCTCCATACATTGCATAATAAACTCCACATTAGTAAATAGTTTTGATTATTTTGTTATTAAATATGTCACCACATTACTAGTTTTTATAATAGGTTTTGTCTGAAGTTTTAACTATTAAAGATTATTACAAAGATAAACAACACAATCCTTGGTGCACACTGAGTGCATTATATTCTGAGACATTGTAAAAATCATGCTTGGAACAAAAATAATAAGGGAAGCCGGGCATGGTGATGCACGCCTTTAATCCCAGCACTTAGGGGACAGAGATAGGAGGATCTCTGAGAGTTCGAGGCCACCCGAAGATTACATAGTGAAATCCAGGTCAGCCTGGGCTAGTGAGACCCTATATAAAAAGACAAAATGAATAAATAATTAAATAAAATAATAAGGGGCTATATTCACTTTAATTATGAAAATAAATTGATTAAATTATTATTATTATTATTATTATTTTATTTATTTATTGAAAAATAGAAAAAAAGGTTTGGGCATTACAGTTGTAAACCATGGCGTATGACGTGTGAATAGCCAGAATGCGAAAAGACCCTTCATAATTAAACAAGAATATTGACCTGTCTTCTAAATAACATTAAACACCTCTCATTTGTAATGAGCAGCTGAAACCTTGTTTATAATTGCTGCTTCACTCTAAATCCCCACATGGAACATATGATGGTGACAACTCAACTGTCTGAGCTTGGAAGACCACACACTGGCAACAAATAACTGGGAAGACCCAAGACCCATCAGTATGACAAAAAAAAAAAGTCAACAGCCTACCATGAGATGAACAATCTCAATCACACCCACCAGGGCCCAGGAAGGAGTGGTTTATTAAACATGAGTGCTACTCACACTGCTAGTCTGAGAATCTCCTTCAGGAAATGGTGGTTGACACTGAACAGAGTCAAAACTCATCAATACAGAAAAATCACAAGTTGCAGAGAATTCAACACTTAAGGAAACATAACAAGCCCTCTTTAGCTTGGGAAACATTATGGAAGAGGAGACAGAAGGATTACAAGAGCTCCAGAGTGGGAAGGTATATTCTGAAGCATTGATCCCTCACAAAGACTAACTGGTTCATTCTTGACCCCACAGTGAATCCTGGGAACCTCACTGAGGAGGACTGTCAGGAGAACAGCGAGGAGAGGAAACATGAACGTATAACCTGATAAGAATATGATCGGGCTGGAGAGATGGCTTAGTGGTTAAGCGCTTGCCTGTGAAGCCTAAGGACCCTGGTTGGAGGCTCAGTTCCCCAGGTCCCACGTTAGCCAGATGCACAAGGTGGGGGGGGGCACGTGTCTGGAGTTCGTTTGCAGAGGCTGGAAACCCTGGTGCGCCCATTCTCTCTCTCCCCCTCTATCTGTCTTTCTCTCTGTGTCTGTCGCTCTCAAATAAATAAATAAATAAATAAATAAATAAATAAATAAATATTTTTTTTAAAAAAAAGAATATGATCAATATGCAATACTTTCATACAGTAAAGTTCAAAATTACTAAGTATAAATTTCGAGGGCTAGAAAGATGATATAGTAGTTAAGGCACTTGCGTATAAATCCTAAGAACCCAGGTTTGTTTCCCCAGAATCCATACAAGCCAGATGCACAAGGTGGCACGTGCATCTGGAGTTCTTTTGCAGTGGCTAGAGGCCCTGGTGCACCCATTCTCTCTCTATCTCTCTCTCCTCCTTTCCCTCTCTCTATCAAAAAAATAAATAAATAAAATATTTTATAAAATAAAAATTTAAAAATATCTCATAATGTTTAAGTGTTTATAATTTTGTGTTGGGCCACATCCATAGCTATCCTGGGCTGCATGCTGCCTGTAGGGTGCCAATTAGACATCAGTGAGACATCATAGTATACTAGACTTTTTTTTTTTAATTTGAGAGTGACAGACACAGAGAGAAAGACAGATTGAGGGAGAGGGAGAGAATGGGCACACCAGGGCTTCCAGCCTCTGCAAACGAACTCCAGACGCGTGCGCCCCTTGTGCATCTGGCTAATGTGGGACCTGGGGAACCGAGCCTCGAACCAGGGTCCTTAGGCTTCACAGGCAAGCGTTAACCGCTAAGCCATCTCTCCAGCCCGTAGACTTTTGATAAGAGTGATATACAGTAATTTGTATGAAGATGTTATCTCCAAATTTTAGCTTTAGCCTTGCTGGCATCATTATTGCTGCTAACCTTACCTCCCATTCAGAGGATTAAAATGAGAATCCATGGTAGACTTCATGATCTTTTTCCATTGTAGAAAGTTAGGGTTCTGAAGAAAAGAAAATTCTGCGGGTGCAAACTGGAGCATAATTAACAATATACTTAGAGGCTCTCTTCTCAACAAATTATATCACCATGGTTAATATTCAGTTATGGTTGTGCAGCAGGCATCTTAACCATTTATTACTGTTTTTCTGACCTTACTTGATGAAAATGTATAGCATAAAATTTTATGCTGAACTTTACTCTCTCTTTTATTTCTTGTTGTAATACAATGTTTTGGTGTGTGTTCTGCGTGTGTATATACATATTCATGTGTGTGGATACATATGTGTGTTCAGATGCTCATGTGTGTGTGTGTGTGTTAATGTGGAAGCCAGAGGTTGATGTTGAGTGCCCTCCTTATTCACTCTCCACCTTATTTTGTAAACAGGATCTCCCATTGAATTTAGAGTTCAGATTTCCTAAATTCATTAGCCAGAGAGCTCTATGGATCCTCATGTCTCCTCTTCCCTATTACTGGGATTAGAGGCTCACACTACTACAAATCGAATTTGCATGGGGGCTTAGGATCCAAGCTCAGGCTTTAAAGTTTGCAGAGTAAGTCCTTCATCTAGCGAGTTATCTCCTTGACACTTGGGTATTATTATTACTATTATTATTTTCGTTTTTTCGAGGTAGGGTCTCACTCTAGTTCAAGCTGACCTGCAATTCACTCTGTAGTCTCAGGGTGGCCTCAAACTCATAGCAATCCTCCCACCTCTGCCTCCCGAGTGCTGGGATTAAAGGCATGCACCACCACGCCCAGCTTTGGGTATTTTTTTTTTTTAAATAGGTTCTTCCTATACACTATGTACTGTAACGGCCCAAATTGATTGTATAGTCACAGCTAGTCTTGAGTTTGCAATCCTCCTGTCTCAAATCTCAGACTAGCTGGGATTGTAGGCATGTAATCACCACAAAGCCTCAATTATTGACAGCAGGTAAAAGTAGCTAGACTTCTCATGAATATCTTAAATACAAAAACACCTAAAATGAAAGATGTCATTATTTTGAAAAAGCAAGCTCTAAGGAGTAAACTTAATTCCAATAATAACAATTCCAATAATGATTGTGCCCAGGGTCATGTTTGCTTGGATGGTAGTGTTAAGCCCATTTCTCAGTATCCCCAGTAACCACCAAGGAGAACCAAACATGTATGCAAGGGCAATGACCTTTACTTTGGGCTTAAACTTGGTCTCTTGACTTCACCAATGCAATGAATCCATACACGAACCCCAGGTAGCAGGAGGGTAGGGTTTTTGTAGGGATTTGAACAAAGAAGAAGGGGATGGATACATGACTATTTGATTTAAACAGTAACTTCACTTGAACTCTTCTGATTGGCTTAGGATTTGGGCTGGCTGGGGCTAAGGGAATTGAACTTATCTATGACCACAGGAATGCATGGCATAATCAGTTTCTGGTAACTGTTAAACCCACTCTTACCAGAAAACAAAAACTTAGACCTTGTGGGGAAACAGAAACTTAGGCCTACTGAGGCCTCTGAAGTCTGTCATGGTGTCCATCTGGTTCCTGAGTTTTATTCAGAACTCCATACATAATCACTTTGTCCAAAAGACCTAAAAGAACCTCAGAACAGTGACTATATTACATTGTTTAGATACAATTTAACCCAAAGGCAAAGGGAAGAGTAAAGTTTACTTGAAGATAGCTTCTTATACAATAACACATGAAGTAAAGTAATTTTTTGTGAAACTTGCTTGTTTCTTATCATTACTCCATTTAAAATGGTAATTTGCTATCCCGGGCCTTCCTTGAGTCTACCTGTCATCATAATGTCTACAAAGCTAGTTATCATCTGAAAATAAGATGCCTGAAGGAAGTGCCAGTGATGCTCTCTTCGTGGCCAAATAGCTATTTCCATCTTTTATCTCCTATTTCCTCAGAACTCCTTTGTAGACCCACTCAGTCAGATGCCCTAGCACTGAACCCTCACACAATGACTGACCTTTGGGTCATGTCAACCTTACCCAGCATCACTGTGGCAGGCCTCCCTTTAGGTAATGATGTGGCTTGACTATATGCACTATCAAGTGATCAATTAAAGACATGTAATTGTACATAATCACTGATTTTGATATATGAGTTAGATTCAATTTTTCAACTCTGCCTAAGAAATATTGACTTTTATAAGCAAAGAGTTACATTTCGTCTCCCAGACACTAAGAATACTGAAATCAAATATGATATATGTTATATAATATACAAGTTCTGTAATTATACAAATGGAGACAAAGAATGACCTTTCTCACATGTCTTCATATTTGCACTGAGACGATGAATTTAAAATCTCAATCAATAAGAATACTGTGAGTATTAGCAAAACTCTTCACCCATCACCAGTTTGAATCATCACAATGATAGTCTATGCTCATGAAGCATCTACAAGCTTGTGTTAACTGACATACTTTATCTCATTTAACTCAACACCTCCCCTTGGCTTGTTTGCTGTGAACTGACTTTATTTACTCAGAATCACCCAGTCATTAACCTCCAAAAGTCAAGTGCGCACACAGCCTTTCTAGAAATTAACATCTACTTGTCATCACACTGTAGTCCTTGCCATCAGTCTGTACTTAAATAAGCCACAGTTCAAGATTCAAGTGATTGGAAATTTAGATCAGTGGGAATGGAGCTTGCCTTGCAAGTGAAATTTCCTGGGTTTAGTTCTTTGCACAGGAAAAAAAGATCACTGCGTTGATTGATTTTATTATATTTCTAGAGACAGTAGGTTAAAAACCAGTCAATTAAATATTTCCATATGATTTAGATTTTCTAATATGTTTGGAAGTTTGGATGCTTCAATCATTATTGTCAATTATTTAAAAACTATTAATATAAATCCCTAATGGTGCTATTTTCCAAAAAGGTGTTTAGTTAATTAGCTGTTTGTCCTTTTGTCTTTGCTATATTTGATAATAACGATAATTTTGAAAAAAAAAGGACAATATAAGAAATAAAGATAACAGTGTTACAGTATAGCTTTTAAATTTGTTTTTCTAACAGCAAGAACTATAAAATAAAAAGGAGAGTACTTATCATATTAGTTTAAAAATGTTAGCCTAATTCTGATTATTGATTTATTCTACATATTTTTCCTAAAATAAGCAAATTTTAAACACCACAGTGGCATGAAAATATATCCAAAAACAGATAGATATAGAAAACCAACAAGGTGTTGAACAAAACAATTATTATTCCTAATCCAGATGCAGGTAATACATGGAAAGTACATGTTATGATCTTGTTCTCAAGCATTATTAGCTTCCTTCATTTTCCCAAATATTAAGGTGCAATACAAAACACCTTTTCCTAATCATTTGGATCCTCTTCCTCTGTTTTGAGCTGTTTGGTCTTATCCTTTATCACCTTTTTTTTTTTTTTTAATTTAGTCATTTCATCTTTCTTTTCATTGGAATGCAGTAAGTAAATTTTGAATTGTTTTATTTAATGCTAATGTCCTCACGAACAAAGTTTGGCCCACAGTATTTAACCAATAAATGCCAGCCAAATGAAGTTTGCTCAATTTTTAAGGTGCACCACATCCAGAAACAGGGTCTTTTGTTTTGAATATGCGGAACACTGGGAGTAAAGGTGCTGCTTCCGGGCTGCAGATGCAGGGAAAGGCAGAACATCGACGTGCAGACTTGTCAGTGAAGCGGAGTTTTGGTGGTACGCAACCACTTTGAGACCAATTTGCAGTAGAAAGGAAGCGTTTAGCTCTGGAACATCCTGGGCAGTTCTGCAAGGACTCCTCAGGGTATCCTGGCTTCCTTCATATCCACAGGAGGCTATGCAGCATCAGCTGTTTTTCCCAGAAAGTGTGAATCAACAGCTATTTCCTGAGAAGCACTGAAGCTGAAGCAGAGGATGCTGTCATTACACACACACACACACACACACACACACACACACACACACACACACATCTGAACATTATCTGCATTTGGTAAAACACATTTACTCTCTTTAATGTTAGGAGCTATCTGTCCTACGTTGATCCAGAACTATCATCATCCTCATAGCTTTTGAGAAGCAAGGTTTTTTTTTTTTTTTTTTAATTCAAAACTGGCCTTCATTTCTAGCAAGGAAAAGTAAAAGGACCATGTAATCTTGTTTTCTCTGATCTTGCTATCCCTAATTTCTTATTATATCTCCATGTAATCTAAATCTCTAGTGAGATTTAAAGGGACATGAAGAATGTTGCTGTGGAGAAGAAAGTATTTCAGTGTAATTCTGTCTGTACTAATTACTTCTGTAGAATGTAAACATTTCTGGTGACTTGTCTGTTTGCTGGCTTCTCACTTTCCTCTACCCCCTTAGATCCTGAGCTGCAAAGACAGCAGCAGGCAGTCTTCCTGTCCTGCTGGGTGAGCCAAACAGGAGGTCAGAGAGTGTAAGAACAAAAGGCTGATGTCCATCTCCCACCCCTGCTCACCTCACAGCAGTGCTCACAGTAGCTGTGACTCCTCTGTCCTACTCCTTATATACTTGCAGCTGTTCTTGAAAGGCTCCCTGGGGTCTGATTCCATGGGGTCCTACTTTTGAGGTGTGAAACCTGATGGCTTCCAGACATAATTGTTGTCAGTGTGATTAGCTATCCCTTGTTAATTTCCCTAGTATTACCCACCATTTGTTAATAGTCTTTTCTGAAGAAACAGAGATGGGCCAGCCAACACTCCCATTATCTGTAAACTAGAGGTAATGTCTACATGACATTGCATATTAACTTCTAGCATAATGTTTGTCATATGTTGTCTTATATTGCCAAAATGTTAGTAATATTGAATATTACCATTGTTTATATAAATTAGTAATGATTCTATTTATTTTGGTAATTATTTTTGTTGACATTGGATGTATTTCTCAAGTATGTAATAAAGATGGTCAAGACAGGATATCAAATGGAAACAAAACAGCCTCTATTATAATTGTTCTTACATTAATAGTTTCTGTTGACGACTTCTGTAGCTGTGTGTGATGAAAAAATATTTTCCCTGAAACTCTGTGCAGACATGTGATGTATGTTGAGACTGAACTACAGTGGTGGCCAGTTGTGGACTATTTTCAGAAATTAGAGAGGAAGCTGGAACTCTTCATGTCAATTTGGTCATAGTACCACAAATTCTCAGCCTTGAAAGACCATGACCAAATTGCTCTTGTGTTATGATTCCTACAGGGAGGCTCTGGCATGTAAGTCACAGTGACATATTCTCTTGTTCTATCCAGTCTCTTCACTATTCATCAGTCAAATTAGAACATTGATGTCTTTCTACCAGAACTGACAATTTATATGATACTTTGCAATTCCAAGGGGTAAGAACATTCCTGGGTCTAAACCTGAGCAGTAAGATTGGTGAGAAAGACTATTGTTAATTTCAGTTTACTTTCAAATGGATTTATTTTAGTTAACTAGAAGTTGAATATACCTTAAGTTAGTTAACACTATTTCATGAGATAAAAGTAGAATGACTTAAACAAGAATGCTGTGCTCATAAGAGTTGATGGATTGGAAAAGAACACAATCATAGGTACCATATTAGATTAATAGATAAATGAACTACTGAAAAAAAATGTGGAATAAAACATTATGGTAAACATTTGGGCATGTAGAAATAGAGACATGTAACATTTGAACCTAGTGTTTTAATAACTGAAATGATAGTTTATCTTAACATAAATTTTTTGAAAAAAGTAAACTACAAATTCATTTTAAGAAAGAAAGATGGGTTATATTTAAGAACATTTTCTTTTGTATGTAAACAATGATTTATGGATACAATAGAAAACAATTTGTTACTATATATTACATATGTTCTTAGATCTTGCTATGGAAAAGGGGTGAAAAGACAAATCTATTTGAAATAGAGGTCACATAGCTTCAGTAACATTGTGTATTAAATAAAGTTATTTTTAGCTGTGCACAATGGTGCATGCCTTTAATCTCAACACATGTGAGGCAGAGGTAGGAGGATCGCTGAGAGCTCAAGGCTACCATGAGACCACATAGTGAGTTCCAGGTCAGCCTAGGCTAGAGAGCAAGACCCTACCTCAAAATGTAATGGGTAAATTAGGGTTCTGGGGTGCTTCCTGGAACCCCAAGCCCTAAGTTTATATCTGTAAACCTACCAAAGAATTGGCAATTCCAGATTCAAAAGCATGATTGGTAAACCACCACATTTTATTCATATTTTACGAAGGAGTGGGGAAAGGGGAAGGCTTGGAGGAAAGGGGAGATAAAGTGGGGAGAAGTGTATCAGTAGAGCTCAAAAGCCTATGTGGGCCATGCTAGCTCAGGAGCCCATGTGATCAGATAGGGATCTTAGGTAAAATGTGTGAAAGGAAATTTTTAAAATAAAGTGTGCTTTCAAGAAGGACCAAAAGTGAAGATAGTAGTAAAAGAAGGGGCTGGAAAGATGGCTTAGCAGTTAAAGCATTTGCCTGCCAAGCCAAAGGATCCCAGTTCAACTCTCCAGCACCCACATTAGCCAGGTGCACAAGGAGGCACACATGTCTGGAGTTCGTTTGCAGTGGCTGGAAGCCCTGGCCCTCCTATTCTCTCCCTCTGTCTCTCTCCCTCTATCTCAAATAAATAAATAAAACAATATATATTTTTAAAAAGTGTCTCTTCCCACCCCAGCATGGCTGCCTGAGTGGGAAAGAGCCCTTCTCTCCAAAGATTGGGAAAACGCTGCTGCCAGCTCCAAAGAAAAGAAAAAAAATGGGCTCCTCTCTCTGTAGGTCCAAGGGGATATAGGATTTGTGTCATCCTACCTAGGCACACCTACACCAGGTGCCCCAGTCCACCAGCCTGAGCTTAGAGGAGAAATCCGCCCATACCTGGGCAGGGTACGCACTTGAAATGGATCTAATTAGGTGGGATGGATAAACACTAACTTCCAGGATTGGTACAGATGAGGCAAGCTGAGAAGGGTGTGGCAGCCTAAGCCCTCCCACCCTTTAAGGGCTTCCTTGGTACTAACCTAACTGATTAATCTAACTGCCTGTTCTGGCAACCCCCCCACCCCCAGCCCCCCACACACTTTTCCTCCTCTCATGAAAAGACACTCTAACTGCTGTTAGAGGAAAAGGGGCAATGACATCAGTTTGTGGACTACCTCTTGCTGAATGGGACATGAAGACGTGGCAGTTAGTGTTTCCCAGATAGGGGAACTATTCTAAAGGCTTAAGGAAGAAACTTATCAGTCAGATGCCACATCACTTAGTAACATAAGTCTTGGGGCCTATCTCAGAGATGCAGACTTCTAGCACTGTAAGGTAGGGGGAGGTGGTAGCCCTGTCAGAAGAGGTGAATGTTCCAGTCTCAATGGACATTCAGGTGGGCCACTGTAGATGGAGTTGGATTGTTGTAAGACCATCTAGGTGTGAACTTCCTCTAAGCAAGCAGATAAGGGTAAAACAGCAGTTGAGTATACAAGGTCCAAGGATTAACAGGATAACTACGGCAATTATGATGGATATGATCTTCTTCCACCATAAAAAACACATGAGATCCACTCCCAGAACTGTTCACCAAATGACACTGCAGCATCTGACATGGTCTGGATTTGTTTATGTAGATCTTGTAAAGCAGAGGAAACATTAGCAGAGTTATCAGAAATGTATACAAAGCATTCAACCTTGATAAGGGCACATGTGCCACCTTGCACTGCATTGAGTAGGTCTTGAGGGATGTGATTCTGTATGATAGCCTTTCTCATCATTTGGCACTTGGACCTCAGAATTAAGGAGAGAAATCCCCTCAGCTGAGTCATTTAGAGCTGTCTGGGTATACTTTGTGAGAGTTTTAATGTGCCATATGACATATTTTGTATGGATACTGAGCTCATGTATGGATATCAGTTTATGGGGGCCAGGAGCAGAATGTGGTGGTTTGATTCAGGTGTCCCCCATAAACTTAGATGTTCTGAATGCTAGGTTCTCAGCTGATGGATATTTGGGAATTAAGGCCTCCTGGAGGGAGTGTATTGTTGGGGGCGGGCTTATGGGCTTTATAGCCAGTTTCCCCATGCCAGTGTTTGGGACACCCTCCTGTTGCTGTAGTCCATCTTATGTTGGCCAGGGGGTGATGTCCACCTTCTGCTTATGCCATCATTTTCCCCTGCCATCGTGAGGCTTCCCCTCGAGCCTGTAAGCCAAAATAAATCTCTTTTTCCCAGAAGCTACTCTTGTTGGGTGATTTCTACCAGCAATGTGAACTGGACTGCAACAGTAAAGTGAATCTTGGCCTAAGAGATGCTTTGCAGTGCTGTAAGTACAGCCTGATGGACTATTCTGGTCAGAGCTGAAAGACCTGAAGGCAGTAAGAACTATGGACTGTGAGGTTTGGATTATGAGGGTGAGAAAGAACTTTGCTTGGACTGGGCTAACAGTTTGTGTGAGAAGCTTGCTCTTGTGCCCATGTCCTGAGAAGCTGTGCAGGGTTGCTTTGCGTAGAAATGAACTGATGTGTGGAGAGAGATATGACACACCCTCCTGTTGCTGTGTCCCACCTTATGTTGGCCAGAGGGTGATGTCCACCCTCTGCTCATGCCATTGTTTTCCCCTGCCATCATGGAGCTTCCCCTCGAGCCTGTAAGCCAAAATAAATCTCTTTTTCCCAGAAGCTGCTCTTGGTTGGGTGATTTCTACCAGCAATGCGAACCGGACTGCAACAACAGCATAGGCCAAAATATTGGCCATTTAGTCCTAGTAATTCCAGTCAGCTTTGACTTGTACATAGGTTATTAAAACGCTTAGAAGAAGTTACACCAGTGACAGGAGTAGGAATTTGTCTCAGGTTGAGCCAGCTGACTTCTGAAAAGCAGCTTGAGGTCTCTTACTGGCTCACTGGTAAAGATGCTGCTCTCTGTCGCAGTTTCCTATGGAGTCTCCTGGGAGGCATGCCACCTTTGGACCTTGGTGTGATAAATCCAAGAGTCCATGCCTGTCACTTTGACAGCTGTGGGTATAGACAGAATGACTGGGTAAGGGCCCTCCCAGGTGGCTTCTCAGGAGGGGCCCTCCTTAAATGCATTTATTAAAACTAAGTCTTCTGGACAAAATGGAGGTTCCGTGATATCATGCTCTTCAGGGTTAATCTGTCTTAGTTCTGAGAGGATTTGTTGGAATTTAGCTAAATCCTTGATTGAGATAAGAGCTGGGTAGCCTCAGGGTCATGTAGATCTCTGGAAAGGAAGGGCCTGCCATAGAATGCCTCAAAGAGTTAATCCCAGTTTTCCTGGAGTACTCCTTAACCACACTAAAGCTAGTGGCACTAGTTTGGTCCAGGAGCTCTGGGCTCCTTGCATTAGCTTTTTTAGGTGTCTTTTAAGTAGGCCATTAATCTTTTCTACCTTTCCAGAGGATTAAAGTCGCCAGGTACAGTGGAGGTTAAATTGTATCCCCAAGACCTGGGAGACATTTTTAGTGACTTCTGCCTTAAAAGCTGGCCCATTGTCACTCTGTATGCTTTTGGGTATTCCAAATTTTGGAATAATTTCACCCAAAAGGGTCTTTCCTACCTCTTGTGCTCTTTCTCTCTGGCAGGGGAAGGCCTGGACACAAATAGCACTAAAGGTGTCAACCCATGACTGTAAAAAGTGGGTTTTGGCATCTCCTGGCAAGTGGGTGAAGTCGATTTGCCAGCCTTCCCCAGGGTATCTTCCTCTCCTTTGACTTCCAGGGGAAGGTACGTGATTAGTACAATAATTTGTCCTTTGATGAACTTCACATCTTTGAACTACCTGAGCCATTGTATCAGTTATTCCTTTTCTTAAAAATATTTTCTTTTTGTTGGTTGGACCAAATTTTGTCTCCCCAAAAGATGCATATGTTGAAGAGATTTTAAGACTTTCCGTTGTAAGCGCTGAGGCAGCCATAAATTGTCATCAGAGGCAACCCACCACCCATGGTGATTCAAATTACAGCCATCCTCCTGAGTCTCAGTGGCTTCCCTGAGGCATACTGTGGCCCTTCAGGTGGAAGGAGGGAATCTTCCTACAGAAGGGGAAACATTCCTCCTGTCTCTAGAGCTTTAGCTTTAGCTGCAGAGTCTGCCAAATGATTTCCTACAATTACTGGTTCATCTCCTTTTGACGCCCACAGCAATGTAAGACCACCACATCACTAAGGAGCAGGGCTGCCTCTAAAAGGTTCAGAATTTCTTTAGCATGTTTAACTGGAGTTCCTGGGGCAGTTAACATACCTCTTTCCTTTCAAATAGAAGCATGAGCATATAGTATTAAGTAAGCATATTTGCAGCCTACATAGATATTTATCTGTTCAAGGTTCTGGTCAGAGCTACTAGCTCTGCTAATTGGACACATATTAGCAGGAAGTGGGCCAGATTCAAGAATCTCATGTCCTGTCTCCACTGCATACCCTGCCCTTCTAGTTCCATCCTGAACAGAAGAACTCCCATCTGTAAACAACTGGAGATTGGGATTTTCTAAGGTCTGGTCCTTAAGATCTGGTCTGGCAGCAGAGGTTTCTAATATGGCCTCTTCACAGTAGCACTCCAGCTCGTTCTCTGCTGGGAGGTAAGTGGCAGGGTTGAGAGAAGATCAAACCTTAGGGTGATTTCAGGTCCCTCCCTCATGAGGGCTTGCTATTTTACCATTTGACTATCAGACAACCCACACGTGTCCCTTTGAGTTAAGAATGCTTCCTATGTCATGGGGAGTATGTTCAGTAAGAGGTCTTCCCAAGGTTAATTTATGTACCTCAGGGATTAGGAGTACTAATGCTGCAATTCCCTTAAACAAGCAAGCCATGCCTTAGCTACTAAACCTAGCTCTTTGCTGAGATATCCCCTAGGTTGTGGTGGTGGGGGCTTGGGTTCTGTAAGTTGAGTTAAGACACCCAGAGTCCTACCTTTTTTCTCTGTTACATAAAGAACCGAGATTGTGTAGGTAGTCCAAAAGCAGGGGCCTGTGTTAATGCATCCTTTAGTTGTTGAAAGGAGTGGTGTGACTCAGGTCTCAATATTAGAGGGGTTGAGAGACACTTCTGTGCCTCTTAAAGAAGTTGGTACAAATGCCTGCCAGTTCTGCAAAACCCGGAATCCAAATCCTTCAGAAGCCTGTAACTTCCAGGAAAGCCCTCAGTTGCTTTACAGTTTGAGGAAGGGGGTAGGCTAAAATAGGTTGGATCTGTTCAGGACTTAAACTGTAGTTTCCCCTGTCTAATCTCATTCCTAAATAAGTAACCTTAGATTGGCATAATTGAACATTTTTATTTTCCCTTGAGACCTTCTATCTTCATTTAGGCAGAAAGTTGAGAAGGGCCTCAGGTACTCATGAGACCAATTTCTCAGAGACCCCACAAAGCAAAAGATCATCTAAGTACTGTAACAGGGGGTCTTAGGACTCTTCCCACCTAAGAGATCCTGTGACAAAGCTAAGCCAAATAGATGGGGGGCTGTCTCTAAAACCTTAGGGTAAAACTATCCAAGTAACTTGTCTTGTTCTATGAGTTGGATCTTCAAAGGCAAATAGAGGCTGGCTATCTGGATAGAGAGAGACAGAGATAAAAACATCCTTTAGGTCCAAGACTGAATAATGATTGATCCCAGATAGGGATTGGGTATTGCAGGATGAAGGGGGACAATTGTGTCATTAATTAATCAGAGGTCTTAGACTAGCCTTCACTTATTAGGGCCCTTTTGTACTCCAAAAAGTAGGAGCATTATATGGACTAGAACACTCTTTCAGGAATACCTGTTTCTTTAAGGCTACAATTATGGGTTTAAGTCCCTCAATTATTTCTAGGGGATAATGCTTCTGGTAAGGAATGTAAGTGGAGTCCTTAAGATGTATTTGAACAGGAGTGGTAGTGACAGCACAATCTATAGTTTCACCATCTGTCCAAACTGATCGATGTACATTTTCCTCTACCAGAGGAAGACAGGTTTTCCTTTGGGGGTAAAATAATTTTTACCTGACATTTAGAAAGGATATGAATCCCTAGCAAAGAAGTTGGTGTCTCTGGGATGATAAGGAAGGAATGGTGGAAAACACAGTCTCCCCAGGAATAAGCCAAAGATTCTGTAAAGGAACCCTTTTGAACTTGACCTGAAATGCCCCTAAAGGCAGCTATCTGGTTAGACCTAGCTGCAGAACAAAAATCAAGCACTGAAGGTGTGTACCCGATTCAATGAGGGGTATATATTATACTGTATCACCTGTATAAGTACACGGGTTCTCAAGGTGGACTGGAATCACAGGAGCCTGGACAGAAAGCCCCGGGGCCCATCAGTAATCTGCTGAGGGCAATGGCCTCAGGTTCAGAGGTCATAGGCATTTCCAGTGATCCCTTTGGCCTTTAGGACCAGGTCCTGGTGGGGACCCAGCAGGACATTCCTTGTGACAGCATTTACAAAATGGTCCCCTCTGTCCGCAGTGGAAGCAGGCTTTAGGAGCGTCTTTAGAAGGAGCCCTTTTCTGATCAACTTTTATTATCACTGACATTTCTTAGTAAACACTTATCTTTATTGTTATTTGTTTATTTTTTTTTCTATTTCCCTTCTTTCTCTTTGTTTCTCTTCTTTCTTTCTCAGCATCCTGATTCCAAATGATCAGACAAACGCTGCTGCCAGTTCCAGAGAGAAGAATAAAATGGGCCTATTTCTCCATGGGTGCAGGGGGATATAGCATTTGTTACCCACTTAGACACACAAACACCAGGGTACCCAGCCAATTGGCCTGGGCTTAGAGGAGAAATCCACTCATACCTGGGCAGGGTGTGCAATTGAGAGACTTCAGAGGGATCTAACTGGGTGGGATGGATAAAAGTTAAAATCCCAGGATTGGCACAGGTGAGGCAAGCTGAGATAGGTGTGGTATCCTAAGGCCCCACCCTTTAAGGGCCATCCTGATTCTACCTAATTAATGTAACTACCCATCCTGGCACCTCCCACAGAAACATCCCCCAAAAAAAGTTATTTTTTTTATTATGATGCCACCTTTTCTATTGTTTTTGTCCCATAGCACACGAAATATCTTCCAGAAAGTATTATTAGCTAGATGCTGACAAAATTGGAATAGCATGAGTGGGACCTGGAGTGTGAAACATGGGTCCTGTGTAGCTTGAATAGATAGCCCTCCAATATATTCAGTGTTTTATTAGTTTGTAGTGTGGATCTGCAGGCATCTGGCTGGAAAAGGTGTGGTGGTGAGTTTGAACTTCCAATCTAAAGATACGCAAAGTGTTTCTAGCTGGAGTTCCTGAAGTGTGCTATGTGGTGAGGCTCTTGGCTTGTGACTTTTCTCTCTCTGCTTGGTCCTGTGAAGGCAGGCAGCAGCTTCTGCCATTAAGGAACTTTCCCCTGGATCTGTAAGCTTCAATAAATATCCCTTCTTCCATAACTGTGCCTGTTCTGGAAGTTCATCTCAGCGAACCTGAAACTGCCTGGTCGTTTATGTGCAGCCATCTAGGACTTCAGTAATGATATGCTTTTTGATTAAGATGAATAAGGGTTGGGGGTGAATTTCACTCAATAGAGTGCCTAGCATACACAAGATCTGTGTTCAATTCTCAGCACTTCATCAACTGGTGGTGATGCACACCTGTAAATTCAGCTCAAGGGTGGTGGATGGAGGAGGATGAGAAGTTTAAATTTATTCTCAACTACATAGCAAGGCCAGTGTTGCAAACATAAAAGCCTGTCTCTAGACAAAAAAGGAAAGAAAGAAAGAAAGAAAGAAAGAAAGAAAGAAAGAAAGAAAGAAAGAAAGAAAGAAAGGAGGGAGGAAAAAGAAAATAAAAGAAAGGGATAAAAAGGAGGAATGGAAGATATTTTAAATATATTTTATTTATTAATTTACTTATTTGAGAGAGAAATAATAAGAAAGAGAGAGAATAGGTTCACCAGGGCCTCTAGCCACTGCAAATGAACTCCAGACATATGTGTCAGCCTGTGCCTCTGGCTTCCATTGGTAATGGGATATCAAATTTGGATCACCAGGGCTTCATAGACATACAAGTGCCTCAACCACTAAGCCATCTTTCCATCCCCAGAAGGATAAGTTCTCAGAAATGTAATAAAGCAGGTTTAAATTTTTTTGGTTTATTTTTATTTATTTATTTGAGAGCAACAGACAGAGAGGAAAAGCCAAAGAGAGAGAGAGAGAGAGAGAGAGAGAGAGAGAGAGAGAGAGAGAGAGAGAGAAAATGGGCATGCCAGGGCCACAAGCCACTGCAAACGAACTCCAGATGCATGCACCCCTTTGTGCATCTAGCTAATGTAGGTCCTGGGGAATCCAGCCTTGAATGGGGATCCTTAGGCTTCACAGGCAAGGGCTTAACCCCTATGCCACCTCTCCAGCCCTAAAGCAGGTTTTTATCCATTTTTGTCCACTTAAAATCTAGATGTCAAAAATTGTGTCTTATTTTTGTAGACAGTCTTTCATAAAACACTTGTACTTGTTAGGATACTTTAACATTTCTCCTGTACCTTCAAAATATTCATACATAGGCTGAAGAGATGGCTTAGTGGTTTAGGCACTTGTCTGAGGAGCCCAAGGACCCAGGTTCAATTCTCCAGTACCCACTTAAGCCAGATGCTCAAGGTGGCACATACATGTGTAGTTTGCAAAAAGGCCCTGGTAAACCCATTCACTCTCTCTCTCTCTCTCTCTGCCTCTTTCTCCCTCTCTCAAGTAAATGAAAACAAAACAAAACAAAACATGTGAAATCATTTTAAAATCACATCTAAGAATTATGCAGATAAGATGAAAACACTTTTGAAACAAAATAAATAGCACTTTTTCTTTCCTTTTTTTTTTTTTTTTTTAAGGTAGAGTTTCATTCTAGCCCAGGCTGACCTGGAATTCACTGTGTAGTCTCAGGGTAGCCTCAAATTCATGGCTATCCTCCTCCTTCTGCCTACCGAGTGCTGGGATTAAAGATATGCACCACAATAAATAGTATATTTTTAAAGCAAGAGTTTTAAGGGCCTTAACGAATTAAGTTTTGGCTTATCCAAGATAAAGTTGAGCTGCAAGAACATTTCTTATAGAAAACAGTTAACCCAATTCTAATTATGCTCACAGCAATTAGAGCCCAGTCTTGTTTGATGAGAACTGACACATAAACTTTCCCCATGCTTATGTTTTCAATTTATTTTCTACACCTATAAAAGAACAGAGAAAATGTTATTTATTTTCCAAAATTAAAAAAAAAAAACAACTAGCACTTTATTTATTGGTTTTGGAAACAGTTATTCCACTTGAAGAAATGATTTATCTCTGAATAATATATGCAATTTATTTTCTATATATCAGAATTAGGATAGTTTTGAGCATGGCAATTTTTATTTAATGCAAAGTGATTTGTACATGAAATTAAAAAGAAAATTGCCTTACATTTTTTTCAATGTATTTGTGTCTAAATGGGCTATGCAGAATTAAACCATGATATATTTCTTTAGGATAGAATTAAATTATTACTTTCTAAAATATTTGAATGACATTCTTTGGCCCTAATTTTTAAAAATTATACTGAAATTAACAAAATGTAATTAAAACATAGCCTAATAAGGGTGAAAATATTTTGGTTGTTTTCACTCACAAATTTCTACACTGAAATCTAAAATTAAACATATACAAATATTTTAAGTTGTCTGAACAACTTCATAACTACGTGGTGAAACAAGATGTTTCTGATAGAAATGGACAGTCCAGCTGCTTTGGTGTTAGGATTTTCAGTTGGGAAATACTCGTTTAAAAAAAAAAAATAAAAAAAAAACTTTATTTTTATTTATTTGAGAGCGACAGAGGGAGAAAAAGCCAGAAAGAGAGGGAGGGGGGGGAGGGAGAATGGGCACGCCAGGGCCTCCAGCTACTGCAAGCGAGCTCCAGATGTGTGTGCTACGTGGGTCCTGCGGAACCAAGCCTCTAACCAGGGTCCTCAGGCTTGACAGGTAAGCGCTTAACGGCTAAGCCATCTCTCCAGCCCTCTTTTCTTCCCTTCTCAGCCCTCCCCTCCCCTCCCCTCTCCTCTCTTTTTCTTTCTTTCTTTCTTTCCTTCCCTTCCTTCCTTCCTTCCTTCCTTCTTTCCTTCCTTTCTTCCTTCCTTCCTTCCTTCCTTCCTTCCTTCCTTCCTTCCTTCCTTCCTTCCTTCCTTCCTTCCTTCCTTCCTTCCTTCCTTCCTTTCTTCCTTCCCTTCCTTCCCTTCCTTCCCTTCCTTCCCTTCCTTCCCTTCCTTCCCTTCCTCCCTCCCTCCCTCTCTCTTTCTTTCTTTCTTTCTGTCCAAGACTTTAATTTCATTTGGTCCAAGGCTTGGGAGGGGCTCTGGGCTCTACAAAGCTGTCCAGTGGCTGGAGAAGTGGGGCTGGAGGAGGTTCTGCGGGTGGTTAAGGTGGAGCGGGAGTCTGTGGAAGGCTGTGCAGGATCTAGCTGTGCCTCACGGTGAACGGCTGGAAGAGATACTTGCTCGGGTTTGGCTGAGGGCTAGCCTGCCTACGCAGATTGGTCATGTGGTCGTCTATCTTCTTGATGAGCTTCACCTCCTCATCCAAGAAGGGGTTCCCTGGGAAGGCACCGAGATAGGGGTCTGTGCCGGAACAATGTAGCGCATGAAGACCCAAAAGATCCTGGTTCAGGTTCTTCTCCAGGGTCAAGGCGGCTTCCACGGCTTCCTATGTTTTTCCCACTCATCTTGACAAGGCTTCTGCACAACCTGGAAGGGTGCCCGGCAGGTCTCAGAGCTGGTTTTGCATCTTGAATAGAGCCTCTGTGCCCTCCCACTTTTCCGCCAGTTCTCGGAAGAAGTGGCCTCACGCCCTGCAGAGCCACATCGCCCAGGTCTAAATAGCAGCCGAGAGAAGGAGGCATAGGAGGCCCGCAGGTGCAAGTTGACCAGGCAGTTGACAGAAGCCTCCACCTTAGTGGCATAATTCTGATGAATCTGGTGGTCATAACAGTAGTTAGAAGGTTCTGGATGGTCCTGGAAGGCCCAGATGGCGAGGAGATGGTCCCTGAGGTTGTGACTGGAGAGAGGGGAAGGCTGTTGAAAAATTTTAAAAAGGAGGAAGTCTTTGGGTCTGTTCCCTCCAAACACTATAGAAGCAAGCCACAGACACAGGGGTCCTCCGAGCACACGGGGAAACACATTTTGATGAAGCCTCTTAACTAAGCTATTGTTCTGCAAACAAATGCCATCAAAAGCATTATTTTTTAAAATTCAATTTTACTGTATTTTTATTTATTTATTTGAGAGAGCAAGAGAGAATGAGGGAGAGAGAGAGAGACAATTGGTGTACCAGGTCCTCTAGCTGCTGCAAATGAACTCAAGATTCATACAGTACCTTGTGCATCTGGCTTATGTGGATCCTCAGGATTTGAACCTGGTCCTGTGGCTTTGCAGGCAAGCACCTTAACTGCGAAACCATGTCTCTAGCAAATAAAGCAGTATTATTAAACATCACTATTTTAGGAAAATATCCTATTTTAAAATTATACAATATTTTTAAAGTTTTTTTGTAAGAAATAAAGGCCCAGCTCTGTTCAAATTATTACATATACTTGAGATGATTCATGTTGGTATTAAAGAAATTAAAGACATAAATAAGTTTCATTACTTTTTCTCCTACTAACAACATTCAAAGTAGAGATGATAGGCCACTCCTAGGCTAGAGTTGTCTCAGTTTTCCTAGGGTATGATCCAGTGCCCTTGTCTTGACAAATGGGGTAAGAAAGACTACAAAAGAGCTCACCATCAGTGGGCCTCGAGAATCTGCCATTGATCTGCAATCTCAGCAGCTGGCAACAATGCAGAGAGATAGCTGAGACTCTTCACTCTTGACACAGGCATTTCTCCAACATATAAGTAAATACTTGTAAGATGCAATGGCGCATGAAAGCAAATCTAGAGGTCCCTCAACCCACCATGTGTCTGCCCTTTTGGGATTACTCTCCTGTCAGAGACCATGACCTGACCACCCTAGGACAAAAGAATAACTAACAGCCTTCATATGGCCCCTCACTGCCCTGAGGACAAAAGAAGAACTAACAGCCCTCATATGGCCCCTCCTCAAGGGCAAACAATAGCTCCGAAAAAATGTCACAAGACATTCCATTCCAAGATGTTCCAGAAAGATTACGTCCAGGTGGCCCTACCTCCTTGTGCCCCCTGCTTGGCCCCCCTGCCTGCTGACTGATTATAAAAAGGCTAAAAAATCCAACATTAAACGAGACCTTGACAAAACCTCTGCTTGGTCTCCTTCTTCTTTCCTGCCCGTTCTTTCAGGTTGCAGCCCTCCTCGACCACCCCGTGTAACATTGACCCCACAGGTCGGGGGCACTCTCCATGTCCCATTCCTTCTCAGGTACTCATGAGATTTTGCCCTGGTTTTGGTCATTTTGTGCTGTACTGGTTGGGAAACACTTCAAGCACACTTGGGTGTCTGTGAAGGTGGAGATATAAAAACATCTTAAACTTCCCATGGAGTTCTTCCATTTGGACAATAATCAGCTTACCTTTTAAAATTTTGTAGAATCAATATCATAGTAGTTCAGTTTCAACATCCAATATGAAAAATATACAATAGATATATCCATCAAACCAAGATGACATACTAATAATTGTTAGAGTGCATTTGACTGACTACAAGCAAATAAGGACTAAAATTTACTTTGCTTAATTTTGATGGAATTAGTAATTTCTTTGAAATGTTAGACATCCTCACTCTTATTAATTCAAATTACCTAAAAATGGACATTTCTGGATATCTAAATTGGTGTTATTTATAGTACATCACTTCATTGTTCTTCCATTCAGCATAAGTGGAAAATGATAGAGGTAATTTTCCTGCTTGAATGTATTTTCATATTATACTGGAAAATCTTTAGGTCCATGTAAACAAAAAGAAAAAGAAAGAATTAGTACAAATAATAATGATTATTTCATGGCCAAATTCTAGCATAAAATACTTAACTAGTGGAATACAATTTGATTCAGAGCATAAAAGACACAGAAATAAAGTGGGAAGAGTAGATAATGAACCCAACGTAAAACATAGATGACCTTAAGAAGGGCAGAGGTGGGGTAGCATGTAAATTAATGGCATATAGCCCTACATTGTGACATTCTTTGTTTTAGTAATATTGTGCACAATAGTTAATGTAAACATTAGTTATACTCAACCATATGCGTATATTCTGTGTCTTTATACACATACAAGTACATTCTATAAGTACCTGCATTAATTAATACTCTAAATGTCCTATATTAACATTTTATTGAACAACTACTTTTTGTTTTTCTTTTTTTCTAAATATTTTTAAAATATTTTTTGTTTATTTTATTTATTTATTTGAGAGCTGCAGACAGAGAGAGAAAAAGAGGCAGAGAGAGAGAGAGAATAATGGGTGTGCCAGGGCTTCCATCCACTGCAAACGAACTCCAGATGCATGCGCCCCCTTGTGCATCTAGCTAACGTGGGTCCTGGGGAATTGAGCCTCGAACTGGGGTCCTCAGACTTCACAGGCAAGCGCTTAACCACTCCGCCATCTCTCCAGCCCTTAAGTTGTTTTTCTAGTGTCATTGATAACTTTGAGAACACAGCTAGTTCTATAATAAAGTTTAAGCAATTATTATGAACTAATGGTATAATTCTTTTGGATTGTTTTTATTTGAATGAGTGAGACAGTTTTAAAAATTGGGAAAATACAACTGGGAATAATTAACAATTCACTTTTTATAGCCAAATCAATGACTAGCCTCCAGACATTCAGAGGATTGAAGCTGGTTGATGTAAACAAATTGTTTTTAAAAAGTACAAGAACAATTTTCAACAATACAATGATATTTACATACAAATTCATATAATTACCTATGCATGTAAGTATTCTTATATTTATTAAATTACATGATAAGATGGATTACACAGTGATCTGCCTTCACACTTCCAAGAAAGTATCTAAAATTTAGTTCATACTGGTAAGTGGAAACATTTATTAAATAATATTTTATATGTAAGGACTGTGAATATTGACAATATATGGCAAGTACTGTAAAAGAATCTCACAGTAGTTAAAAAAAGATCATGAAAAAAGAAAGACTGGGTTGAGTGTGAAATACTGGCACAGGAAAAGTTTAGTCAGAAATACTCATGAATGAATAAAGTAAATCAGATGAAGAGATTCCACTGGAGAATTTGGGTAAATGCTTTGAGAGAGGACAAAACAAGAACTAGTCAAAGGCCTAATAAATTATGTTGGGAATGAGTGGAATGGGGGGAATGGTTAAAAACAAAACAGGCCATTTGTTTTACAAACTACAGCCCACATTTCAAATTTTATACTGACCACAAGTGCAGTAGCTGAAAAGTTCACCTCCATTCCTTTCATAGCTTAGAAGATTGTTGACTGCTAGTCTGAGGCTCTGAAAAGAATGGTTAAAATGTCCCCATAGTATTTAGCTTCATTCGATTAAATAGAACTGTTCTTAAAATAAATACTTCCATGGACCTGTATCAGGAAGGTGGTGTCACTACCATAAAATGGTGGCTTCTGTACAATTTTGTGCTGCACCATAGCTCTCATTATTCGTGTCACATTGACACAAGTGCAGGTGGCTCAATACATGTTTTTAAAGAGAATTTTATTTGCATATGACAAAGGTGTCTCTACTCAAATATATTACAATTATATTTATCACATCTGCACATATAGCTATGTGTCATGGATTCCAGTTTATTTGCAACACATTTATGAAGGATAATTAATCGTCCATCAGAGACTGGACTCAAAATCTGTCATAGAAACATAGAAGACATGAAGATAAGTGGGAAGAGAGCATGCAAAGAGTTAATGGTCTCATACAGAAAACTGTAGTATGAGGACTTGCTTAGCCTGTACTAAAAGACTCATGCTGATACACAGAAAAGGAGGCGGTGATCACTCGCAGAATCCAAAACCATCCAAAAGATTCTATGGTTTTATTGTTCATGGTCTTGCAGTGTAGCTCTGCATACACAGTCTGGTATTCACTCTGTAGTTCCAACTGGGCTGGAACTTACAGCAGTCCTCCTGCCTTAGGCTCCCAAGGGCTGGGGTTATTGATATGAGCCACCATGACTGGCACAGTTAGTTTCTTTTTGAAGTGTTGAAGGTTTAACCACCTTAAAAAGAAAAGGTCATGGAAAGAAATAGCTAAAGATTCCTCACCTAATATGCATATACTCAATACTGTGTTTTCAGTGAAACAATCATGGGTTTGACTTAAATTTGCTAAATATTTTCAGTCTTACAAGAGCACATTCCTGCCATTCCAATTTAAAAGTGTCATTCTCATACTGAGAGGCAGAGAGCCCTTTAGAACATATGGAACATGCTTGTCGTTTATATTGTAAATCATCATAACCTAATTTCTACGAACACTAATTTCTTCACACAAATACACATCCTATATACTGGGTTCACTGGCAAAGAATGTAGCTGAATCACTTGTCCCTGGTTCCAGGACAAACCCTCTAAACTGAGTGTTTTCTAACACAGGGACCACAAGCAATGCCGTCTGTTTTAAGTTTATTTCCTTTCTCTCTCTCTCTCTCTCTCTCTCTCTCTCTCTCTCTCTCTCTCGTTATTTATTTATAGTTAGGGTGTTTTTTGTTTTCACTTTTTTTTCTCTCTCTCTAAAATTCTCACTCCGCACTGCAGAGATATCAAAGGCCTCCAAGCTCTGGAATAAGTAAAAAGACTCTAGGTAAAATAAGACAAATGGGGGCTGGAGAGGTGGCTTAATGGTTAAGGTGCTTGCTTGCAAAGGCTGAGGACCCAGTTTCAATTCTCCAGGTCCCATGTAAGCCACATGCAGATGGTGGTTCATGTGTGTGGAGTCTACAGTGGCTAGAGGCCCTGGTGCACTCATTCTCACTTTCTTTCTTTCTCTCCCTCTCTCTGCCTCAAACAAACAAACAAACAAACAAATAAATAAATAAATAAATATCTTTAAAAGTAAAAGAAAATAAAAAGACAAATGGAAAGAACCACAGAGAGGGAAAATGGAATCTGCTCAAGCCACCTATGGTGAGGGCCCTCTGCTGCAGGCCAGCCTAAGGACACCATAATGGACACCACACCATACTTTCATACATGATACACACACACCCTACACTATACACCATACACACACACACACACCATACCATCTACTTACACAGAGGTAGCACACACCACACACACACACACACATGCACACACACAAAACACATATACACTACACAGATCTGACTCATTCACTCCATATTTTCAACATCAAATGTCATCTTCACCAGCATTCTAACATCAGTTTACTTACTCTTTAATATCTATGCTTCATGAATACAAACTACTATCCACCAAATGAAGGAAAACAGTTAAGACTGATAACACACTTCAACTTACAAGAAACAAAGAATTCTGAATCATCCAATGGAAAATCTAACCTTTCTATGGGTCTCAGAAGAATGGACTAACAAAGAAAATGTGAACATCTTGAGATATTTTTGTTGGTGATTTGTTTTTATCACGTTAATTATTATTTGTTTTAACCTGAACTATCCATAGAGAGCTAATTAAACACTACCAGAGTCATCTGAATAAGTTTCTACAACATTGCCCAATTTGGTGATTACATATTTAAATACTTTTAAAGATATTATAGGTTTTAACAATATATTTTTCAGAAACATACAAAAACATTACATAAGTAATGGTAAAATCTCTCAGAAGTATAATGTATTAATTAAATATGCTATATTGATTTGGGCACAAAACTAATCCATAGACTTTCCATTCATATGCATATAATGAAATTATCATATTAATCCAGGAATTTCATAAAATGACTAGAATAGTCATATGCTAAAGAAAATATTCCTTATTAAACAATAAAGTGAGGATATTTTGTAATAATTTTAGGACAAATAGGCCAAAAATCCATATTCCATTAAAAACTTCATTCCATGGTCTTTTCATTTTATATAGTATATAATTTCATTTTATATAGTATATAATTTATATAGTTATTGCTTTCATAGTTCTAGTTCTGATCAGAAATATTATACAGAAAATAAGGAACCTTGTTTAGTTCAACTGCAAATATATAAATAGCCCACAAAGAAATACTAAATCATAGCATAAGATTTTGAAGGACCAGAATGTTTAGTATATGCTATCTATCATCCTTCTATCTATCCATCTATCTATCTACCTATCATCAATCATCTATTTATATCTATATTTTCTATCTATTTAAATATCACCAATTTATCAAAACCTATTTATATATCATCTATTTTCATCATTTACTTTTCCTCATGGAGGTTAGTGGAATCCAGAGGACAGAGCAAGTCTCTTCCCTTTACCCAGTGTCTTCTTGGAATCCTTATGTGTTCCCCATGGGGACCATGGTTTAGAACTTCAGCTTCTCAAAGTCATCTTGGAGGTATCTGAGAGGCATGATCTGTCATGAATATTGTCACAGCCAGGAATTCGTTCATTTTTATTTTATTTTTATTATTATTAGTAGTAGTATTTTTGTTGTGTTTTTCAAGTCAGGGTTTCACTCCATCCCAGACTGACTTGGAACTCATTCTGTAACCTCAGGCTGGCCTTAAATTAACAGCAATTCTCCTACCTCACTCTCCCAAGTAACTGGGATTAAAGATGTATTCCACCATGCCTAGCTAGGTATTAGTTTATAACAATGGCAAGTAAGAAAATATAAAAATGAAAAGATATGGTGCATTTTATTTTACATACAGCATATGAACTACAAATACTTAGGCTTTTGATGAGCAATTTATGAATAGAAAATTAAACTAAACCAGTTTCTATTATTCACTTAATTTCATTAGCTACAGCTAAGTAGGATATCTATAAATATTCAATGAGTGTTTTCAATGAGTTTTTATCTCTCTCTTAACATATCTTGCATTTAATGTGCTTTTCTGCCAGTTAATCATATATAAAGCCTTGTTCTGGTATTGTGTTATGCACTTTCTAGGAAAGATAAGTATTATTCCATTTTTTTTCTCCAAAGAGTCTGTCTGAGGTTAATAATATGACCTAATATATTTATTAACAAAGAAAAATGAGTTTATTTTGAAAAATCAAGCATTAAGTCAAGAAAAATTAAGAAAACATCAAAAAAAGTTGATCAAATCCAGGTTCAAACTGTCATCAGCAAAAGTCCACCTGAGCAAAATGAAATAAATTCTGAAAGTCACAAGATGCTGCATATTCAGTAGAGAATGAATGATTTTTTTTTACTTTTTTTAAAATTAAATTAAATTAAATTAAATTAAATTTAATTTAATTTTTCTCAATTTTTTAAAACATCTTCCATGATTATAAAAAATATCCCATGGTAATACCCTCCTCCCCTTCCCCCTTTGAAATTCCATATGCCATCATATCCCCTCCACATCTCAATAAGTCTCTCTTTTATTTTGATGTCGTGATCTTTCCTTCCTCCTATGATGGTCTTGTGTAGGTAGTGTCAGGCACTATGAGGTCATGGATATCGAGGCAATTTTATGTCTGGAGGAAGCATGTTGTAAGGAGTCCTACCGTTCCATTGGCTCTTACATTCTTTCCGCCACCTCTTCCGCATTAGACCCTGAGCCTTGGAAGGTGTGATCGAGATGTTACTTGGTATTCTAGTTACTTCTTTCCAGCACCATGATACCTTCTGATTCATCCCAAGGTCATTGCCATCTGAAAAGAGATTTTCTACCCAAAGTGAGAGTAACATTAATATAAGGGTATGAATATTAAGAGAAGTGTTTACTGGGCAGTTTGATAAAGTATAGTATATACACTTATCCAGATATCAGCAGATGTTACACCCCTAGGGCTCATGACTAGCCCTGTTTTAAGTTTTCAATATCAGGGATATATACCCTCCTTTGGAGAGGAACTCCGGTCCAATTGGAGGGCAGTTGGTTTCCACCATGACAGACATGCCACTATTGCACTCATTGGCTCATTTGGCCTGGCTGGCCAATTATAAGACTTACAGTGTCCACTGTTGAGTATCTTTACTGTTGGCATCTCTTTTTCTCATTGAACTGCATGTAGAATGGCTTCTTGCAGCTTTCTGTCAGCTGGTCTACATGAAGGACGTTATCAGCTCAGTTCCAGCAGGATTTCTCAGTGGCCTTGCAGCCCAAGTATGTGGAGTCTTCACCAAGGGGAGAATGAATGAAATTTAGCAGCACACATCAGTAATGGTCACTTTTACAAATACAACATTGAGTAAAAGAATTATAAAAGTTGAGAATGAAGTTGGGCGTGGTGGCGCACGCCTTTAATCCCAGTACTCAGAGGCAGAGGTAGGAGGATTGCTGTGAGTTCAAGGCCACCCTGAGACTCCATAGTTAATTCCAGGTCAGCCTGGGATAGATTGAGACCCTAACTCAAAAAAACAATAATAATAATAATAATAATAACAACAACAACAACAGTAATAATTTGAGAATAGAATGGTGGCTACCAAAGCCTTGGGACAGTAGAAGGTTGGGCTTGGGAAATGTACACTAAAATTAGAAGAGTGAAATGTTCTGTTGTGTTATTGCACAGAAAGTTGTCCATAGGATACAAACCTACTGTTTGTTTCACACAGCTAGAATAAGGTATGTTTAATGTTTTTTACTATGTTGAAATCATAACTGTTTGACCTAAGTAAATGTAGAGCAATGTATGTGCATATTGAGATATCAAATAATATATCTTTAATCTGTACAATTTTCTGCTTTATGCATGTTTGAAAATGAAGATAAAAATAACCTAAGAGTTTTAATATAATGATTTTGAACAAAACCATCATATCATGTTCCATTGTTCCACAAATTAATTAAGGGTGTGATAAATATGACCATCTTTCCCATGTAACTTTTAAGAGCACCTCATCACATCTATTTGCAATTGGTACCAGATCTTTATGTTAGTTAATATTTATAAAATGTGACAGATTCATTAGCCTCTAGGCAAAGAATATCTGACCTAAGGTGAAGGTCAGGGAGAGAATCAGAGCATCTTTTGCAGATTTCTCAAAGCAGAGACATTCTAGCTTGTGTGACATGACATGTGCATGCTTTGTGGGGCATTTTTGTGGGAACCATTTGTCATACCCATGAATGTGTTAAGTGTATAAAACATCTGAGCTGACTCACACTCTGACCATGGCCTGGCAGTCCCCTACAATGTTAGGGGAGTAAGCCCTTTCTCAATGTCTCTTTCTTCTTGAAATCTTTATGCTTTCAAGGATTTTTTCTGTTGGATTAAGCAATGTTTGTCTGTTCAGCGGATGTGAAAAGGAACTGCAATAATGAAGCCAATAAGGATCTCCTTAATGTCTGCAGTGAGAGTTAATCATCCATGGTTTGTTTTGTACTAACCACATAAAATTTGCTAAACATTTAACTTATGTAACTTTATGCAAAGATATTCATTTCTGTCTTTTATATTTAACCATAAATCAGGGAGTTTGTCAATTCAAGGATCATTTTCATGTTTGCAAGGGCAAAAAAAAAGTGGAAAATTCTTAACAATTTGAGTTATTGTGATGTGATAAAATACATATCAATGTGCTTCCCATTGCTTGGTTTATTTCATCCTCAGATCAACTTTGGCTCTCAAACTAAAACAATCCACATGCCATAGATACAAATAAATGAAGGGACACTATTTGATTTCTTCAAGTCACAATGTTGAAGTAGGATTTAGGCTGATTCTTGAAACTGCGTGGCCTTCAAATGACACAGCAAAAAATTATTAGGTAAAACTTATTTTAAAAATCTTTATTTTTACATATTAATCAGAAATTTTTATGAAGTCAGCTAAAAATTAGAAAAATAAGCATCAAATTAAAATTCTAATATTTAGTAAAATTCATACATTAATCATAAAATAATGTAAAAATTAGAAAAATAAGCATCAAATTAAAATTTTAATATTTAGTAAAATTCATACATTAATCATAAAATAATGTATGATAGTCCTTAGCATTCTATTTTCTATACAAGTTATTAATGATTTATTTTTCAATGCAAATTTATTTCTAGTAATTTTCTTTTTAGTGGTTGAAAGAATATACAAATATAATTTAACATATGCTGAACAAAATTATTTTCTTTGAGAACCTCTAGGATGAAATATCTCAGCCTAATAATTTTTCACATAATAATTTGAGATATTTATCTTCAAATTCTAAGTATATTGCATGAACATTTTTATAAAGTAATCTATAAAAAATACAGGCAACAAAAATTTTGCAATCTGGCATTAGAAGTAGAAGACTTATGCTTAATTGCCAAAAACTTTACTCTTAAGTAATTTCCTCCTTATTACTGTTTTGTCTCTATAGTTTTGTATCTGCTTTGAAAGAAATTCATCTCCAGCCAGCACACATAGGCATAAAAAGAAATGTTATAGAAGATTCCTGAAACTTCAGATCATGATACAGTGGGTAGAATTTTGATCTCCCTTCTATTGTCTTTTCTCTGCTGAAGGACTCCTTCTTTTAAACTTTATCCTTATTTGTTTAGACAAGCCAGTCATTAGTGAAGATTATGCTTCATGACAACTTCACAGGCAAAGATATGAACATAATCTCACAAACTTCCATGTTGAAAAATGCGTAAGAATGGGGCTGGATAGCTGGTTCAGCAGTTAAGGCACTTACCTTCAAAGCCTAATGACCTGGGTTCAATTCCCCAATACCCACTTAAAGCTGAATGCAAAAAGTGGTACATGCATCTAGAGTTCATGTATAGCAGCTGAAGGTGCTCTCTCTCTCTCTCTCTATCTTTCTGCTTGCTAATAAATAAATCAATTAATTAATTTAAAAATTTTTCTAAGAATGACTTATTGTCCCAACTTGGTCTATGTGCTAATCCCCAAAACAAAATATCTTCCCAGAGTACCACAGTATGCTATATAGTAACATAAAATTTCCACTTCCTATAATTGAATGGGGGAAAGATAATGAAAATCAACCAATCAAGCAAACAAATATGAACAAAACAAACCAGCAGTGATGTGGTTCCTCCACCCAAAAGGGCATTCAGGCTAGTTGCTTAATGGAAATGTTTAACTTTTTGAATAATCTTTCCCACACCTGTTTGTCAAAGAAAGCCTCCTTGCAATTACCATACGTGATCATGTCACACTAGTTAGAAGCATACTGTTCTTGCCAGGGATGGTGGCGCATACCTTGAATCCCAGTAATCAGGAGGCAGAGGTAGGAATATCACCATGAGTTCAAGGCCATTCTGAGACTATGAATTCCAGGTCAGCCTGACCTAGAGTGAGACCTTACCTCGGAAACAACAACAACAACAAAACACTGTTCTTGTTAAAAGTCATACTGAACAAAGCATATTCTCTCCAATGGAGAGTGAAGTCAACACCAGATAAATGGGATAACATTAGTATTTTAGAGGGTACTTAATAGGTATAGGCCCCCTTGTAGCCCAAGATTAGTGGGAGCTTGATACTAGAGAGCAGACTCAATTTCAACAAGGAGGATCCCTTCAGAGGGGGGAGGACAGGGAGGAGGCTAACGATGGTACCAACATGGTTGTTTACACACTGAGTATGTACATAACTAGCAAAGAAAAAAAGTCATACTAGCTGGGCATGGTGGCATACGCCTTTAATACCAGCACTCAGGAGGCAGAGATATGAGGATTGCCTAGAGCTCAAGGCCACTCTGAGACTAGATAGTGAATTCCACATCAGCCTGGGCTAGAGTGAGACCCTATCTCAGAAAACAAAATCAAAACAAATTAAATAACAACAAAATTTATGCTATCAATCTCTTTATTTTTATTTATTTTTCATTAGTTATGTACATACTTGGTGTGTAAACAGCCATGCTGGCACCATCTATAGCCTCCTTCCTCTCCTCTCCTCTCCTAGGGGCCCTCCTTGTTGAGGATTGTGATTTGTGCATAGTGAGGGTAGCTATCAGTTATGGAGAAGAGGCAATGTCTGTATACATAATGTGCCAACTCATGGCTCTAACAATCTTTCCATCCCCTCTTATGTGAATTTCCCTGAGCCATGACCCACATCACTGAAGTAGACCTAATCTCTTTATTTTATTGAACACTTTTATTTTAAGGAACTGATTCAGGCATTCAAGTAAGTATTTAGTATGAATCTGGGTGCTTGTAGGAAAGTTCCTTTACAAATATTTAAATAAACATGATTATGTGTATGAATGTGTATAGGTTGTTTAGGTGTGCCTGAGCACATGTGGAAACACATGTATGGATAAGTGTGGTGCCCATTTTATTTACTGAAGCAGGGTCTCTCACTGGAACCAAAAATGTATTGATTTGACTAGTGTAGCTAGCCAGTGTTCCTGGGGATCGTGTTTCTGCAACTGTGATATCAAGTATACAGTGGGCCACCATGCCTACCTAGCATTTACATAGGTGCTGGGTTTCCCAAATCCTCTCAGTGCTTGCTTTGCAAGTGCTTTATGTACTAAGCCATTTCCCTGACCCTGACATTATTTATTAATTTATTTAATCTGTTTATTTTTAATCCTTGTGAGAGTGCATATATGTGGAGATCAGAGAACAATCTTGAGTTTCTGTCCTCACCTTATACCTTGTTTGAGGCAGGACCTCCCTCTTTTTTTATTTTTTAGTTTAGTTTTGTCCTTGTACACATCAGACTAGCTGGCCCATGAGATTCCAGGAATTCTCCTATGGCATCTTATTTTATCATAGGAGGACTACGGTTGGAGATAAGCACTGATAGATGGATACTAGGTGTGTTCTGAGAATCTAAACTAGGTTATCACAATTGTGTGAACAAATATTTACTAAGACTGACAATCTATTGTGCTTTTGGTATGAAAATTAATGAAGGGGAAGGAAAGACATATTGGCCACCTATAGCACGTTTGTTACAGATTCCTGGCTGAATGCATATACCACTTAAGTGGCACCCCATTCTCCATGTTATAGGCTTACATATTAATCAAAGCAAATAGAAGACCATTAGACATCATAGCTTATAAATGATCCCCATTGATCACATTGTTGTGATATCTAAACTTTGGTTTACTTTGTTTTTTCTAGCCCTTTATCCCTTGGCATTTTACTTGGAGGCCTTTCTTCCCTCTATTCATTCCACCCATTCTACTTAATATGAACAAACAGAGATATTCAATATATTATCTGAGTTCTAGTGCACAATACAATTTCTTGAGGGGCACTGTAATTGCAAAGAAGTCCATGTTGCATTAGATCTGCACACATCTTTAGGTAAATCCTTACATATGGGGAAGCTCCCCTTAATCCATTCCAGCCTGAGAGAGGACAGAATTTTTGCTGATTATAGGTGCAATTTGTGTGAGTTGTAGTCATTTAATGGGATTTATCTATTGGGAGTGGGATCAATGAGAACATCAAAATGGTTGCTTTTAAATACTTTGAGGAAGGTCATAGTCCTGACCATTCTTTAAAAGGAGACACTCTGCCCCCAAATGTCTATAAATCACTGTACTTTTAAGCATCATTTCATTCTTAGTAAAGAACTTAACTTTCAATGTATTTACTAGAATTCTTTCTTCTGTTTTACATACTTAAAATATTATGCTATCCTTAAATGAACATTATTTTGTATCAGGCAGCATTAATAAAAAAGAAAAGAGAGAGAAAGAACCATATCTAAAATGATAGTATGTCTATTTTCAGAATGATTGTCTCAAATATTTTGATAGATTCTTCCCTGTCAGTTAGGGCTTTTCCCAGCTAATTGACTATTTTTCAGCATTTTTGATTTTGTACACAAAGCAAAACAATGCATTGAACTTCAGTAACTATTACTGTTGTATACCAATATTTCAGAATCATATGAACAAAAATCACATATATGTGGACTGGAATATATACCTTTTTAAAAAAACTTGCAAAGATAATTTTCTCTAACTTTTCTTTTGATCGAGAAACAGCTATCAATCTTGGCATATCTTCAAAAAAAATCTGCTTTCACTAAAATCACTGTTGATAATAGATTTTACTAGTTTGTCCACTATTATTCTAGGTTTGCTTTCAAAACCATTGCATCAGCAAATACCCTCTAGTATACTTCAATTTATGTATTTAATAGAACCACCTGGTTTCACACCAGGAAAGCATTTCCACAAAATTTCAAAGCCCCTTTACAGAGCAATAGATTTGAGTGGCCAGATGTAGGTGTCCTGCTGCTTCTACCAGCTTCACTGAAATGTATGTTGTGACTGGAATTAATGAAAGCACAGGTTATCAGGAAGTGAACTTCTCTATAGGCGAATCTGCCCCCATGATGATTAGATATTTGCTTCATGAAGGCTGAAAATCTAATAATGTACTATATTGATGAAAGTATTTGGGCTCTTATGTCTGTGTTCAGTATCTCTACTTCTGGTCATGTCACCATCTACTTGGAACATGGCAGGCCTCCAAGCAACAGATTTTATCAATAATTCTTCTGGATGTTTGTATGGTATGGTTTATAAAAATGCTTTTTGATTTTGAAATTTGATTTTTAGATTTGATTGCCTAGTTTATTATTTACTGCCACAAAACTGATTTGATTACTTGTTTCCTTGTGTGCTATTCTATGTGCTAGAAAATACAAGTAGAAAAATTGGCATAACATTGAATAGAACACATCCTTCTTACGTTGTGAAGTAAAATTTTAGTATAAGACAAAAATGTTATGCCATAAAAGCCACATAGATGGATTATAGATGCCAAATGAACATATAGACCCTTCATAACTTCTCTAGCTTTTGATTTTAAGAGGTATATAAAAAATAAGGTATTTAGTTATACACTTATTCCTCTAAAACATAATGATAAAAATTAACTGTATAACTTTTTAAAATCAATGCTTCTCTATTACGTGCCATTTTAAACAATGAAACATGGAAAGCTTTTCAAAAATCCTTTGTGTGCTTTTCAATTATTTTCAAAGGAAATGAACAATAGCACATAATTGTATTTAGAAATGTATTTAGCAAAAGTTGAATTTTAACATAATCCATCCTGCACCTAAAGATAAATTTTAATGTACCTCAACCTTTGCAGTTGGAGTGGATGTTGTGTTCTCTACTTTAGGACTATACTTAGAACAACAGAACAGAACAAAGCTGGGTCTGAGAACAGGTTGGCCTTCCTCAGTTCTTGCTCAAAATATTTATTTCAACAAAAGTATGTAGCAATCCATCAGTAGGTGCATTACAGAGACACTAACGTAGTATCTTTTGTGATAGCCAAGGGAGCATTCTTGTCTCCATTAAGAATTCTGGCTTCTCTCACCAGGCAACCTTAGTCCAGTGAAGTTGTCTTCAAACCCTGTGTGGCAAACCTGAGGTACTGCTGTGATGCCCAGAGAGGACAGGGCAACGTGGAAGTCCAACTACTTCCTTAAGAGCACCAACCTTTGGATGATCATCCAAAATACTTCATTGTGGGAGCAATGTGAACTCCAAGCAGATGCAGCAAATTCATGTTCCTCCAAGGGAAGGCCGTGGTGCTAATGGGTAAGAACACCATGATGTGTAAGGCCATTCCAAGACACCTGGAGAACAGCACAGTTCTGGAGAAACTGTTGCATCATATCGGTGCGAAGGTGGGCTTTGTGTTCACCAAGGAGGACCTCACTGAGATCAAGGACATGCTGCTAGCCAATCAGGTGCTCCCTGCCACCTGCGCTGGTGCCATTGCCCCATGCGAGGTCACTGCGCCTGCTCACAACACTGTCTGGGGCCCAAGAAGACCTCATTCTTTCAGGCTTGAGGCATCCCCGCCAAAATCTCCAGGGGACGCCACCGAAATTCTGAATGGTTTGCAGCTCATCAAGCCTGAAGACAGATTTGGAGCCAGCGAGGCCACCCTGCAGGGCGTGCTGAACCTCTCCCCCTTCTTCTTCGGACTGATCATCCAGCAGGTGTTTGACAATGGCAGCATCTGTGACCCGGAAGTGCTTGACATCGCAAAGGATACCCTGCATCCTCTCTTCCTGGAGGGCGTCCATAGAGTTGCTGGTGTTTGTCTGTAGATATACCCAAGCTGTTGCCTCAGTGCCTCATTCTATCATCAATAGGTACGAGCCAGTCCTGGCTTTGTCTGTGGAGTATGAGAACACCTTTCCACTTGCTGACATGTTCAAGGCTTTCTTGGCTGATCCATCTGCATTTGTGGTCGACACAGGACTGGCCACCGCTGCTGCTCCCTGCTGCCCAGGTGTCCCCAGCCAAGGTGGAAGCCAAGGAAGAGTCAGAGGAGTCAGATGAGGATATGACATTTGGCCTGTTTGGCCAATCTCCAGAAAGCAACCAAAAAGCCAGCTTTATTTGGAAAACATGGTAATAAAGGCTTACTTCTCCTAAACAAACAAACAAAAAATCAGACTGTATACCATGTTTCCTGCTCCCTAGAACATAAGCCAGAGCCCTTCGTCAGACTAGTCTCCAGTGGTGTGTTCCTATGAAATTCAATATGGCTAGTTTCTCCACTGTCATAATGTCTGTTTAGCATTCGCTTAATGCTGAACTTAAATGCAAACATCATTATTCAATTTATTCAGTGTTTCAGGCAGCCTGTCCTTATGGCAATGGGAGAAACAATGAGAAATTTTCCTCATAGGACAGACTGACTCAATTGATTGGTTGGTTGACTGATATTACCATTATGTCAATAATACCTGACCAGGAGTTCTAATTTTATAAATGTGGCTGCACAGCCCAGATCTAATTTGAGATCATGACTGCATCAAAAGAATCATACAAACACCTTCCATCCAGATCTCAGCTTATTTATTCAAATAGAAGCCCAAGGTGTTTTGACACCAAGAGCTGTGACTACCTCCATAAGCTTCATAAATAGAACTGGAAGAAAAGAAGAAAATTCTAGTTTCTTAGAAACTTGAGAGGAAATGAACAATATATTGAAGCACTTCATAAGAAAATCTCATTTTTTCCCCTGTCAAACAACTATCTGTGCCTAAATAGAATTAGTTTCTTAAAGAAACTAAGTATGTGCTTTTGGTTGTCTTAAAAGAGAAAAGCACCTTGTTCATTTCCATCTGCCTTATTGTCCTCTATGACAATTAGAGTAGCAAATAAGAAATAACATTGAAGGGCTGGAGAGATGGCTTAGTGGTTAAGTGCTTGCCTGAAGGACCCTGGTTCGAGGCTCGATTCCCCAGGACCCACGTTAGCCAGATGCACAAGGGGGCGCGCACATCTGGAGTTAGTTTGCAGTGGCTGGAAGGCCTGGTGTGCCCATTCTCTCTCTCACTTTCACCCTCTCTTTTTCTCTCTCTCTCTCTCTCTGTCACTCTCAAATAAATAAATAAAAATGAAAATTTTTTATTTTTGAGAGAGACAGACACAGAGAGAAAGACAGAGGGAGAGAGAGAGAATGGGTGCGCCAGGGCTTCCAGCCTCTGCAAATGAACTCCAGATGCGTGCACCCCCTTGTGCATCTGGCTAACGTGGGACCTGGGCAACCGAGCCTTGAACCGGGTTCCTTAGGCTTCACAGGCAAGCGCTTAACCGCTAAGCCATCTCTCTAGCCCCAGTTTTGATACCATCAGCTAAAAGCTAGTGAATTTTTTCAATGTTATTTCTTTTTTTAAAAAAATATGTTCAGGGCTGTCAGTCTCAAATAAATAAATAAAAATAAATTTTAAAAATTTTAAAAAAATTAAAAAAAAAAAACTGAGGTGACTGTTAGGACATAACAAAAGCATCTTCAGGTATTCCCTATTTCATGTCACTTTTTGTTGTCATTTCTCTAACACTTCACCTTAAAAACACAATGTTTCTTTAGATTCTTAAAGGAATGCTTCATCTGTGTTTCTATACTATTTATCAACTAACATTTTAAGGAAATAATTCCTAACTCTCCTTATTTTGTTCCACTGGGAAAATTTCATACAGGGAAGTAAATGGGAATTGAGTTGACCTGTGACCTTCCAAGGTCAGGTGTGAGCATCATTACTCACTAACTTGCACATATCAAGATGATTAAATGCTTCATAAAGGTTCCATGCCATAAAAATGGGTTAAATAACAAAATTCGGATTTATTCATTTTTTTCCATAGCTCTAAATTTACCAGTTTCTAGATGAACAATGGCTATAATACAAAATTTGGAGGCAAATATTTATAACAGATAACTAAAAGACTGAAACTCAACTATTTACTAAAAAACAGGATGTTTTAGCAGTTTCTTAACTCTTTACTTTTTGAAAGAAATAAAGAATATAGGTGATCAGGAAAGGGGAAGGAATCTGAGTTATTTTATGCTTGTCACCTGCTTTTTCCATTCAAGAAAGTGTAATTTCCTCCTGGAAGGAAAGAGATTTCATGCCTCAGGCTGGGCATAAATCAAACAGAAGTGCTATAGCATAGACTATAATTTTATAAACTATCATGTTGTGGAAAATAGAGTTAAGTTGTAATCTATGATGTAGTTATCATCCCTCTAAGGAATAATTGAATAATGGCAAGCAGCACTCAAGGGCTTGGGGTGTTGTGATCTTTCAGCTCTTTCCCAGAATGACTTGGTTTTTTCAAATAAATGATTTTGGGCATTCATTGTCTTTTGTGCCACAAAAAAGACATTGGGGCAAAATTCAGTAAAGATATATCTTTCTCTTTCCCAGCATGAGCAGACTCTTAAGCTACTTAAAAATTCATGGTTTCTGTCATGTGTAATAGTTATCATCTTAACAGCTTTGAAAATTATAATTCATCTCAGAAAATATTTTAAATATTTAAATTTAAATAATTTTAAAAGGGGAAATTACATTGTAAGTTTGTTATGTATAAGAATTTATGTTAATGAAATACATTGAAGTTACCTTCTTGTTGCAACACCCAACCAAAGGCAGCATATTGAGGGAAAGGGTTGATTTCTGCTGACAGGCTTAAGGGGAAGTTCCAGTATGACATGGCATAGCAGAAGCTGGGTAGCACATCTCTTCACATCAGCTGGTAGGCAGCAGTAAGAGGGGGCTGAGCTCAGGCAAGTGGGTTTTGGACTAGGGCACCTCAAGACCTACCTCAGTAAGGCTCCATCATCCAATTTGCCAGGAGCCTGGGATTGAACATGAGGCTTAATGACAAACACATGAGATTAGGTAGACTTTTTAATTCAAGCTACCACAAAGTAGGGCATATATTTAGTTTAGTATGTTTTTATGATTTAGGATGATAGAAATAATATAGATTTCTAGGAATTGTCTTGTACAAAACTAACTTATTGGGCCATATTTGGGACTAACACTGTGATATTAAACAATGACTCATTATTTACCCTGTATTTTTCATATTTAAGATTTAGCAACTAACTACCAACTGGCCAGTGTGCTCATGGTATCACTTTTCCTTTCTGGCTCAGCCTTTGCTGCTTGCTTTCAGAGTATTTCAGCAAGTCATTAAGTATCTGTACAACAGGCTAGCCAGAAGAAAACAAAGGATAAAAATCTTCCCAGTATATTCTATTGTGCAATCCCAGTGCTTTTATTGTTTCAACAGACAGTGGAGAATAGTTTGAAATTGTTATCTAACTCAAATATGACATTATATCCATCTGTCTCTTGTCTACATATCACTTGAAATTACAAATATTATTCACTTTTGACAACTTGAGCACAGAAAATAATATTATATTGCATGTTGAATAATTCTTTCACATTATTACTGTTACATATCTATCAGATATTTAATTGTAACATTAACATATATGTATCTGAAGGTGCAAGTTATGTTAGCACTTATGTTAGCATTGCAATTGATCATTAATTAATTAGGAATCATTGCAGAACACAACAAAATAAAAGATATTCATTTTCTTTATTTCTTACAGTGAGTAACTGATTGGATTCTTTCAAAGAAATTATAGTGAAGTCACTTATATTGATGATTATCCTTTCAGAAGGTTTTATTCTTTTTTAAATGAATGCTACTTGATATTACAGATTAAATTTGATTAATTTCAACTCAATAACAGAAGTTATCAAGCTTCAAGTTTGTCATTTAGATCTTGCATGAAACAGCTAAACTTATTGCAATGTCAGTGTATATCCAAATTATTTTTAGCTAACGGGCAGTTCAGACACAGTCATTTTTCTTACTTGTGAACAAGGCCATGATAATGTCTATATCTAATTCCATCTGTGTCTATATCTCATTTTTGTCTCTCTTCCGAGTATATCTATCATAGAACTTTCTAGATGAGAAAATATTAAATCAAAACTTATGAACATTTAAAATTTTCATAGACATTGCCATATTGTCACATGTTTAAGTCTATGTTTTCTGGATGTTTGCTGCAATGGTTTTCAAACAAAACACAGTAAGGAAAATCAGAGGTCGATAAGGTGAATATGTGGTAAATGAAAACAAAAGCAACCCCCCAGAATATAATGTTCCTATTTATTTCCACTGAGTTCATCAGAATAAAAGCATCTTGGCCTACTAAAAGCTTCTTGCATGTACACTCAATGTCTCTATCTGTTCTCTCTCTCTTTCTCTTGCTCTTTCTCTCTTTCCATATATATGATATATATGTATGTATGTGTGTGTGTCTGTGTGCATAAAACTTCTGGTAAAGAAGTAGGTTCTAAGTATCTCAAAATTCCATTGTTAACATACTCAAATAATATACACATAAACTATAATTTGATAAAATCTACTGAATGTTGTTGATTCTCTTGGCATGGATGACCACAGTTGATTAAGTGTCAATGATGATATAATTATATAAATTTAATATAGTTGTTTTTAGAAATGGAAAGATTGATACTATTTGGAGAAACCTAAATATTATATTTACTTATAAAAATGAGTAAACAATCCTAACATCTTAATCTTACAATTCAATATCAAAAATAATCATAAATATTTATTTTTTCCAACCATTTAGGTGTCAGTTTGGTACACATTATATTGTGCTGAATAAGTCACATCCTGTGTCTACCCACAGTGAATACACAGCAAATAAAACAATTAAAGAAGTTGCTATGTTGCAACAAATTTTATAACAAACATCACTAAACTATGAATATATGATTTTAAACTATAAAAAAGTAAAAGGCAAGTATTAATCTGATTTTCAGCATGCCATACAACAATAGCACCAACACACACACACACACACACACACACACACACACACACACACACACAGTGGCTTATTGCAATGGTAAGTTTAAGAATCATTCTCAAAGGTGTGCGGTTCTATATTTTGGTCTGGATCCTTATGATATTATTATTTATCATATTGCTGCAGCAGTATTTCTGCTTTACTGAACATAGTCACCATATGGTTCAACATCCAACTGCTTGCCATTTACTGAGCACATCTTTGATGATTTCTCTATTGTTCGGGCAACTACAAAGCACGTCTTCATTTCTAAGTACTAGGAGTAACCTGCTACACTACAAGGATGATAGCTAACGCTGCCTTTCTCAGAAATGAAGTCTACTCTGCTCTATTTTCCCCCACACCTTACTTAATGGTCAGTAGGGGGTACTCATCAGAAACTTGTGACTTACTTTTAGTAATAAGCACATATATAGATTCAAGTGTTTGAAAGAAACCACAACATATTATGTATTTTTAAAAATCTACCTTCGCATTAACTACTTGACTTGAAAATAAATTTAAAATTTCTATATGACTTTTACTTTATAAGTATTTACAAAATTAAATTTGTATAAGCTAGCTTTCCACAGAGTTTGGCTTCTTTTAGTTTTTTCACTGACTACCCATTTTGCCAGAAAAATTTCCCTGTTCTTGAATACACAAATGTAAAGCTAGGTATACAAATCAAATATTTACTGATCATAAATCACAAAGAAGTATATTTTAAATAATTTTACATGGATTATTTTATATTTATTATAAATATTTTATATTTATTAAAGAGGGAAACAAATTATCCTATGCTTATTTTCTTTTTATTTATTTATTTATTTGACAGCAAAGGAGGGAAAAAGAGAGAGAATGGTATGCCAGAGCCTCCAGCCACTGCAAACGAACTTCAGACACATGTGCCCCCTTATGCATCTGGCTAATGTGGGTCCTGGGGAATTGAAAATGGGTCCTTTGGCTTTGCAAGCTAATTTAACTGCTAATCCATCCCTCCAGCCCAATATGCTTATTTCCCATAAAGAATTAAATTTTAGCTTGCCAGGTTCACCGGCAGGTAGAGCTGTAGGAGAGCCGGTCCCCTGGGGCTCTCCTTGGGACTGAGCAGGATGGTGAGTGTCAACACTCAGAACCTCTCCTAGTCACCAGAGAAAAACACACTGAGTCACGAGACTTGTTGAAGCAGGATCTCACTTTATTGTGACAGGCAGATGCTTATATAGCGCTGAGAACGAAGGTGGGGATCTCAGGAAAGGATGAGGTGTAAGGGCCGATAGCATATCACGACTTTTGAAATGATTGGTTCTAAGCAGGCGTGGGAACTCTAACTTTTTTTTGGTAGAAGTAGCAGGCCAGAGGCCATTTGGCGCCCTGCTAAGTCATAGCTGGCCAGAGACAGGTCACCAAACATTAGCTAGGCTCAGGAATTTCCACTAGGCCTTGCATTTGGGCCTCTCAAGGCCCAGCATTAGCTGAATATTTGGTACTGTGGGATGTAAAGTGTCTTCAACATTTGATTAATGTATGATTTTAAAGTCACCAGTACTTAGCACATCACTTCACATAAACCTTATACCAAATGGCAGAAGCATATTGAGGATGTAAAAAATTGTTGAAAAGTCTATCCTCGTGCCAAGAAAAAAATCCATCCATTTTTTTTTCTGAAACTCAACAACTCAAACATAATTTTTTCAAAATCAAGCATTCTAACACAGTACAACCCCAAGATATATTAAGTTAATACATGTTAAAGGATGATAGTAACATAATATTTTTGTTTTCCATAAATAAAGCTCATTTCTACAACAGCAGATAACAGGGTACAGTGAAATATTACAAGTATTAATGTACAATAGATATAAGTCTGAGTACAGGTGTCCTTTGAGCATTTCTTGGCTCTCTGTAGTATGAAAGGACACTGCAAAGTTCCCAAGTTGTGCTTTCAGAACCAAGTTTGTAGCACTCATGTGAGAACCTACTGGTGAGGGCCATCAGAGACCCCATTGGATTTGTTATGCATTGACTTCGAGTTAATTTCTTTTTTTTTTTAGGAGGGGTGGGAGTCAAGTAGAGTCTCACTCTAGCCCCAGTTGACCTGGAATTCAGTATGTAATCTCAGGGTGGCTTTGATTTTATGGAGATTCTCTTACCTCTGCCTCCCAAGGACTAGGATTAAAGGCATGCACCATCATGCCTGGCTTTGAGTTAAAACTTTATTGTTGTGAGTTCAAACATTTTTTTTTTTTAGAAGTCAGATCATCCTTTTTTTTAAAAAAAATTTGTTAATTTTTTTTTATTTAGTTGAGAGTGATAGAGAGAGAAAGAGTCAGAGAGAGGGAGAATGGGCACACCAGGGCCTCCAGCCACTGCAAATGAAGTCCAGACGTGTGAGCCCCCTTATGCATCTGGCTAACGTGGGTCCTGGGGAATCAAGCCTTGAACCAGGGTCCTTAGGCTTCACAGGCAAGCACTTAACCACTAAGCCATCTCTCCAGCCCCACAAACTTTTTTTATACATATCAACATTTTCATCACCCCCACATTCCAGTCTCAAGTTTAAGAAGCTGGCACTTACAATTCTCTTGATACAGTGGACATGACAGTACTTTGATCTTAATCTTCCATAACCTTGTTGTTGGCTAATTTTAATGCCAACTTGATTAAATTTAGAAATACCTATATTAGTAAAGTAAGTATATAGGTTTCTATTAGTGCATTTGTGCAGATAAATAGATATGGACTACCTTGACTCAGTGAATAAATTTCATTTAGGGATTATTAATATGATGGCATGATTTGAGGCTTAAAGGGTCAGAGATAGGGTATAGTTGGAAGAAATGAGTCAGTGAATGAATTCCATTTAGAGATTATTAATATGATGGCATTATTTGAGTCTTAAAGGGTAAGAGGTAGGGTATAGTTGGAGGAAATGAGTCATTGAGGGTGTGCCTCAAGAATGTTTTTCTTTTTCTTTTTTTTTTTTTTTTTTCCCATTGCCCCTGGCTGTACCATTTTCTTTGTTTCCTGGCCACTATAATGTTAACTGAACTGCTCTCATATACTCTGCTCATCATTACAGACTAAACCCTCTGAAACCATGAACCAAAATAATTTTACCCTTTAGTAGTTTCTGTGAGGTATTTGAATATAATATAAAAGAAATATGGTCTCTAATGCAAGCCTTCAATGCAAACCCTGTCTTCTCTTAAAATAACATAGATGATATAACCAATAAGTCATATTTCCTAAAATCAGTATAAAACTTACTCCCATATAAGACACTTTGCTATATATAAATATTCTGTACAACTACATTAAAAATAGTTTGACAGTTGTGTCCATGAATTCATGAATATTTCAGCTGTGTTACATTCTGGTTTGAGTTGTTTCAGTGGCTCTAATGTCTTTTTCAGATTGTTTTGGGGACATGAGGAAATATGAAAAAGAACCCTGGGTAAACTGAGGGGTAAGAAAAAGGAAGGTTGGGGATATGCATGAGTATCAATGATATTTGTGCAAAAGGTAAAATACTAAATATTTTTTTAAAGGAGTGAGTTACACACGTTCAGTATTGATTTGCATGTGGTTGTACTTCCCTCTTTAGAATATATCTTGTGGGTTAGAGTGATGGCTCAGCAGGAAATAGTGCTTCTCACATAAGCATGAGAGACTGAGGGCATCTAAGTTTCATTCCTATGGAAACAGCTGGGCATGTTCACACATGTCTGCACTCCTAGTACCATAGTGAGAAGAGAGAAGACATTTACTCAGGTTGGGGAAAAGGGCAAGCTCCAGATCAGTGAGCTAGTCCATCTGAAGGAAACACACCTAGATGAGGAACAGAGGAGAATACCCAGTGTTCTCCTCTGACCTCTGTTCTCATGTACATGTATACTGGGCTCATGCATCTGAACATACATTTCCATATCACACACACACACACACACACACAATTATAAAGACCAGGATGTATATCTAACTCTTTAATGACTACATGACACTGCACCAGCAAATGTAAAGAGCTTCAGTCAACCATGACATCACTTAATAGTCCAAATAAGTGGTCAGGAACCATTCAGTCAGGAAGAAAAGAAACAGTACGGAGGAATCTTCAAAGAACTTAAAACTTCTCTTATAAGAAACTCAAGAGGTTTTGATAAAATGATAAAATATTTAGCACTCTAGCACAGAAACTTGGACAAGGAAGGAATTATTTAAAAACTACAAAGGAAACCCTTGAGCTGAAATTAAGTAAAATTATGAACGTGGCAAATTAATAGCAGAATAGATCAAACAGAAGAGAGAACGAGTTATTTTGAAAACAGGATGTTCAAAAGGACACAGGAGAAAAACAAATGAGCTATGAGAAAAGGTTATAGGAACATGGGACAATATTAAAAGAACAGTTGGGATCAAGAGAGCCCTGAGAATGCCAAGGGAGCAGAATGAATATTGAAAGAAATAATAGCAGAAAAAATTCCACACCGGGATGAAGGTGGGCATATCCAGTTACCGAAAGGTCAATGGTCACCAAACAGAGTTTTATTTTTTAAGAACAATCTGTGATGCTTTAAGATAAGGAGGTTGTCTAGACTGCAAGAGAAAAGATAAGCATAAGGTTGCCCCAATTCATCGGACAGTAGATTTACTTTCCAGGACAAGAGACAGGTGGCATGGAATTGTTATAATATTGTAGGAAAGGAATTGCTACCCAAGGAAACTATAGTAGAAGAGTCCTCCTCTAGACATGGCAAAGAGATCAAGATCAACATTGAGAAGTTGGATTATAAAATTAAATGTGAAATTCAAAATCTTCTAAAGAAAATCCAAGTTTATGTGGCAGTAAGGAACATAGAGGGCTAAAAGCATTTGCTGAAATCTTAGGGTAAAGAGAAGACACAAATTTAGTTTATCCTATGTGCAAAATAACCAATTTTAAATGAGTTGTCTGATGGGATTACTAAATTCTAAAACATAATAATTTGGTATGCGTGCTCTGTTTTCTCATTCAACTATACTTGTTATTTAACAAAAAAAAAATAGAGCAAAACTTGAGCTACAATTTAAACTAATGCAATAAGGATCAGAATTAGTGGATTTACTCCCATTTATTTCAGGGACAAAGTCGTGATATAAATTTATAAAAAACATTCAGAATCTTGGAGTTTTTAAATTTTGACACATATAAAGCTAATTTCAATATAAGTCAATAATATCTTTTACAGGTAAAACATTAAAAAGTAAACTACCAGGGTAACTTCACTTTTCTATCTGAATCTCTTGAACTTATGTTCTCATTATTTCTGCTATTGAACCTGTCCCTCAAATTTGGCCACATGACAAAAAAAATGAAAGATTCAACTTCTGGGCCTGGGTAGATGGTTCAGTGGTTAAGAGAATTTCCCATTTAAGCATGAGAGTATCTCATGATAGAGATCACCAAATATGAGTCCCTAGAATTCAAGTTAAAACTGTACATAGCCACGCATATCTGTAACCCAAGCCTGGGGGCTATAGTGACCAGAGAATTGCTGGTGCTCACTGACAGACAACAGCTCCCTCTTGAGGAGAAACCCTGTCTCAAGGAAATATGCAAATAAATGATAAAAGGACAGCCTGTGTTCTCCTTTGGTCTCCACATGCATGGAGGGGACATAAGTCTCCGCACACACATGCATACAGCAAGTATCACACATATCATACATACTACACTAAACACATACTACACATGCATGCACTCACACACATGCACAGACCATATACACTATATTCAGCACACACGCTCAGTACTACACACACCCACTGACACGCATACACACACACACACACATACACACACACCAAAATGAATAAGTAAAATAGCTCAAATTTATGACAAGATGTGTGTCCTAAGAAACCAAGTTGTCTTAAAGGAATCTAAATGTTTAATGCTGCAAAGCATGTTTGGTTTGCTAATGCCCACTAGAAACTGTCTGAAATTCTTAGATCTCTTACAGTGTATCATTTTTTCCCCTCATTGCTGTGAATTGATATACAACCAAGAAGCTTATGGAAAGAAAGTATTTTAATTCAGTTTACAGTTGGCTCATCATAGCTGGGAAAGAATGCCAGAAAAAAATGGCAGTGGTGTTGTGATGTGTCAGCACATTCCGTGATCTTCCAGTGATGTCCTAGAGTCCTGTGGTCCAAGGTTATTGTGGATTTGAGTATACCTCAGACTTTCTGCCATTGTTAATATATTTTCCCCCTGATGTTTATTCCCTTTTCTGCTTGTTCCCAGCTTTTCATGGAAAGTGAAAGCACTGTCTCTTGTTGACTATGCTTCCCTTGAGGAACAAAGACCAATGGGAACTGAAGGCAAGATTTCTAACATCCCTGACAGATATAAGTTTCTAGGATGTGTCTTGGAAAGTGGAGTGGATTTTATTTAATTTTTAGAAAACAGTTATACTGGTTTACATGATCCAGAAAGTAATTTGTCCAGCTCTTCCTTTTTAGAGAGAGACACAGAGAGGCAGACAGAGATAGTGACAGACACACAGAGAGAATTGGCACTCTAGGGCCTCAGCCACTGCAATCGAACCCCATAAGCTTTTATCACCTAGTGGGTATGTGCAACCTTGAGATTGCCTCATCATTATGCATCTGGCTAATGTGGGATCTGGAGAGTCAAACACTTGTCCTTAGTCTTTTCAGGCAAGTTTTTTTGTTTTGTTTTGTCAAGAGCTTGAGGCTCCATAATTTCACTTTAAATCAGAACTAACAGCTTTATATAAACAGTATAAAATTTAAAATTAAATCAATGATTTCATTCACTTTATTAAGGCCAGAGTCATGTAACATCTACTTATTTGAGAACATGACAAAAAGAAAGCCATGTATTCATATTTTATCTCATTTCACCATCCAATCCCTATAATTTTTGTTGTTTTGGATATTTCTTTCATTGTAATGTGGCTTTAAACATATTTATTTATTTATTTATTAGAGAAGGATAGAAAGGGAGAGAAAATGTGCACACCAGGGCTTTCAGCCAATGCAAACTAACTCCAGATGCATGTGCCACCATGTGCATCTGGCTTACACGGGTCCTGGTAAATCAAACATGAGTCTTTTGCCTTTACAGGAAGGTGCCTTAATTGCTAAGCCATCTGTCCAGCCCTTGATTGTGCTTTTGATATTTTGTTTTTCTATTTCCCCTGATTGAGCTTGCATATCCTTTTAAAATTTACTTTTCTATTTGCACATATTTCTGGAGATATCATGTTGTTCGCTTCTCAGATTCCAGTTTATCATGTGACATATGGACTCCATATACTTTCCTTTTTCATCTTCTCTTATGGAAAAAGTGCTAATTTCTAGGCACATGCTATTTCTGGGTTTATTTCATAATGTTACCCACCTTTGAAAGCTGCAAATATTTACTGAAGAAGGGAATGGTGAAGAAGGGAAGAAGATAACACTTCATTACTCTGGAGCCCTCACTTTTGGTTGCTATATCTATGAAATATTTAATTGCTTCTGCCAAGTATAAAGTCTCTCTTATGTTTTTAGAGGTGTCAGCAAGACTTTTAGTTAAATGTCCTCATGTGTATTATTTTATGTTTTCTATTTACCGTGTTCACTGCCTGTGTGGGCTAATTCTATGCAACCCTCTTTCCCTAATGACTGCATTGAATGAGGGATTAAATTCCAGCAAAGTAAATGAACATGCAGCAAAATTTAATTTTGTCATGTTACTTCAACTGGTATTCTGAATTCTGACACTGACACTGACACTGACATTGGAAGTTTCATTTCTGTCTTGATCTACTCATACCTCAAGTTTGTGCATTCTAATCAAAGACCCAAAATAAATTATTTCCTAACTGCCAACCTTAATTTTAGAGAAAAGTGCTTCCAGCTAGAGATCAGAGAGGACCACTGATGACCCGGCAGCTTGCTCCTTTGTTTGGGTAACATTGCTTGACATCTGGCAGAATATCATTCAGAGAGTTTGATTGGAATCATGACCTAATTTAATTTCCCCCATTGTTATTTCAATGAGTTTGAGGAAACAGAGTACAACAGTGGGATACAAATTTCTGGTATCAGAATTAATTTGAACTTACCCATAAAAATAAATGATATTGCCTGGAAAAATAACAGAAAAAAAAAAAAAAAACAACCATGGATTAGAGAAATGGTCAGTGGTTAAGGCACTTGCTTGCAAAGTCTAATGACCTGGCTTTGGTTCTCTAGTACCCATGTAAAGCCAGATGCACAAAGTAAAACATACTTCTGTAGTTTGTTTATAGTGGCTAGAGGCCCTGGCACAGCCTTTCTTTCTGTCTCTGTCTCTCTTCTCTCTGCTTGCAAGTAAATAAAAAAAAATATTTACAAAGAAAAAAACAGAATGAGTACCACACTCCTTGTTTCTTTGTACACATAGAAATTTTCAGATTGTTCATCAGTAGATTTTTGGTTTTAACATGGACTATAAAATGTCCTAGAGACATTTTGAGATCAATGAAATGTGTTTACATAGGGCTATGAATGAGTACAAAAAACCTTTTGACGATGGGACTTTCATCTGTAGAATTTATTTCATGCACACCTCCAGACATCACAGGATATTTGGTCTGTGAATGTAGGAACAGAAAGAGATGCTATATGAAGGATGTCAACGGCTTTCATGCCTGAATATAAGTAATCTCTCAGGAGATTTCTTCTCTTTCATAATATCATGTTAGGATTTACAGGATGTCATAGTCAGCCCCACATTGCTGGGATGAACCTCTAAACCAGACACAATTTGTGGTAGAAAGGGATTCATTTCAGGCTTTCAGGTCCAGGTGAAGTTCCATAATGGTGAAACCAGTGGCCCTGTTTCATAGATCCAAGTAGATAGAGAAGAAACACAAGCACTAAAACCAAGAGAAAAACAAGAAGGACCCAGGCAGTGTGCATTCTGCAAACCGTAGGCTGGAAACAGATCAGCCCCTCGTAAAGTTAGGGCTGGAGTTCAAATCCACCCCGGTGACAGAGCCCCACTCCACAGCAGGAGTTGGTCTGCTAGGGGCAGAAGCCTCAAACTCAATGTTAATAACACCTGAGTATTTAAGGGGATATAGTTTCAATCTCTTATGCAAGATTCCCTTGGAATAATTATATCTATTTTTAATTTTCTATTTCCTCCCTGTAAATTACATGTTAGCATAAACTCCAGAAGAAAATGCACAATCCTTTCTTAAAAACAATATGTAAACACAATCTTCAATAGCTAACACATATTGAAATATTTTATCACTAGGTTTTATTATAAATTTTTAAAATCAAAGCATTGATCTTTTAGTTGTTGTCTTAGATTATTAGTGTTAAATTGTACTAATATTACAAGTGCAAATAACATTACTCTTTGTAAGTAATTCCTTTACAAAGAGGTTTTATCCAACTCTTTAGAGATCAAGAATGCACACTGGACTTAGGTTGTCTAAACACCCCAAGTGCTTTATATACCTGTGCAAACACAAATTGTCTTAACAATTTTCTTGTACCAATAACTGAGAAAAAATAAAAATCAGCCATCTTCTAATGTAATTAAAAGTCTCACAATTTGCTTTCTGTCATTATCTTTTTTATCTGATTTTCTGGGAAATTGCCTAAGGCCATTTTGGAGTGTAGCTGAAATATGCCTCTTTGCATCATCGCATGCTATAATCATGGTGACACAGTAGTTTACTAACTGTGTCAATGGTGTTGTAGGATAGCTTCAAAACAAATGCCAGCTTTTTAAAATATATGTATATTTTATTAATTTATCTATTTATTTGCAAATAGGGACAGATAGAAGCAAGACAGAGTGGACACGCCAGGACCTACACCAGCGACAAATGAACTCCTGAAGCGCGCACAACTTTGTGACCTGATATTGACACTTAAATATTATAGCATGCGATGATGCGAAGAGTCTGTCTATTAGTAGATTATTATTTTTTCGTCCTGATTAATTTTATATTTTATATTGTTTTCTGTGCTTTGGGGGTGTAACCCATAGCTTCAAAGTTTTCTCATTCCAATGTCCTGGAGAATTCTCTTCATATAATTTTCTCTGTATTTTTAACTTCCCTGTCTTAGGTTTTACATTTATCTTTAATTTGTTTTGTGCTGAATTTTGTAAGTGGAAAGATATAGAGATTTATTTCATTTTCTTTTCTTTCTTTTTTTTTTTTTTTGCACGTGGATACTCAATTATTCTAGAACCATTAACAAAAGAACAAAAAAGAAGAAAGGAAAATAAAAAGAGAAAGAAAAGAAATCAAAATAAGAGAATGAAAAAATGAAGAAATGCAAAAAAAGAAACAAGAAATCATTTCCTTTTTGTACTGTGCTTTGGGTTCACTTACCACTTTTGCCAAGAATCGTACGCCTGTAAATCCCCTGAGTCACGTGTGAGCCCTCAATGCTGTCCCTTTGTCCTGCAGCTGAGCTTCCCAGTGTGAAGTCAGTCAGTGTGAGAATCTGACCTTTGTTCATTTCTCTATAGATCAGTTTCTAGATTTAGGATCTTCTATGCTTCCAAATGAATTTGGGGCTTTTCTTCTAATTCTAGGAAGAATGAATGAAATTGAATTATAAAAATAATTAAAAACAAAGCCATTCATATTTTAATGGATATTGTATTGCATCTGATCAGTGCTTCAAGTAGTTTTCATAATATTAACTTTCAACCTATTAACATGAGAGGATTCTTACCTTTTAGGTGTATCTTCATTATTTTTATGAGAATTTTTATTAGCTTGATAATATAGGTCATTTACTTCCTTGGTTAAATTTGTTCCTACTTTTTAAAGTTTTGATAACTCTGAAAGTATTAAGTGGTATACCTTATATGACTTATTTCTCAGCTACCTTATTGCTTGGTAAAATTGCTAATAATTTGTCTATGTTCACTTCATATTATGTAAATTTGTTGAATGAGGTTTTTAGTTCTGATACTCTTTTGCTTGTGTCCTTACGTTTTTCTATATGTAAAATTCTGCCATCTGCAAACAGAGATGGTTAGACCTATGCATTTTATATTTGTATGCTTTTATTTCTATTTATTACCTGATTATTTACCTAGGACGACCAAGACAATATTGAATAAGAGTACAAAATAGACATCCAATTGGTTTGTTATTTTTCTAAGTTTTTGCAAGTAAGTCATTACTAAAGAGGATTTTGTAATATATCTTCATTTTTATCATTTATCACATTGTCTAGAATATGAAAAATTTTTGATTCAAATAACTGAAATGAATAAATAAATATTTAATATTTTCATGCATTAAGAAAAAAATATATATTTGGTATGTGTTAGAAAAAATGCATTAAATGAAATGTGAGGACACTTGGCTCAAGAGTAGAAGCAGGCTTTATTCATGGAAAGCCTGAGAAGCTGCTTCTTTTACAGACCAGAGGACACTTATGGGGAGGTAGGGACATTGCAGTTCTTTGGTTGCAAGGTGATCTACCTTGCTTTTGGGCTTGGGCCACTACAGGGTAATGATAATTTGACAGGTGGTCTGGGTCATTCCAGAAACTTGATGATTGGAATAGGCGGTCTGGTCTGGGAAATGCTGTAAAACAATAAAGTGGCTATCAGAGTTAAAAAGTGTTGAGACATTCTGGTCCTAACAGTATGCTTGAACTCCATGCCATATAATAAGATATTTGAATTATATGTAAATTAATTATGTTTATATATTATACTTTTCCCTGATACTATATGTTATATGAATTAATTCAATCAGGGAAAATAATAGCAAAGGACTGACTTTATAGATAAAAACAGATTGGTATTTTCTGGTAATTATTAGAGCCATTCTATAGGTAATTAAATAGATATCATAAATATTTTATATTTTAATAAAATAATGAGTTAAATTTCCCAAACTATTTCTACAAATTAAAATAATAAGAACATTAAGTTCAATAAACTTAAGTGCTGCTTATGCCATGACAATTCTTTGTTATCATCATCATCATCATTATCACCACCATCTTCATGGTATTTATCAAGTCAGGGTCTCATTACATAGCCCAGGCTAGCTACAAGCTTCTTAACTTCACGTGCTGGTCCCTGAGTCCCCGATAACAGGAGTGTAAACTCATATCTACACTACCACTTTGTGTTATTTTTTTAAAAAATTGGTCTTTAATTGATTTGTCAATATGTTAGTTATATTCAAAACAATTATTCTTTTCCTGCAATGTTTATACAATTTTAAGGTCAAATACCATAATGAAAAGCAACCCATGTTAAAGCAAAGGTTGTTGTTGCTGTTTTCCTCATTTAGCTGGTATTTTTCTCTAATTGAGAAAGGAATTAAATTATTTTGGCATAGTTTACTTACAATGAACACATCCAACTGCTCCTTAGCATTCTTGAAATGAAGGTATTTCAGAAGTTGATAATTATCTGTTATGGTTGATGCAGAGGAGAAGCAAGTAGAGCTACGATAAATCTTTTAAAAAAGACGTATTCCAATAAACATAGTAAGATTCAGTGTCCCTTTTGTTTGTCAATACTTATCTTCAAAGAGAAGTTAAGAGAATGCACAATAAGGTACTGCTATCATAAAAAAAAAAAAAAAGCTCAATGGCTAGGCTGGTTATTTTGAATATTTAGGCATTACAAAATAATTCACAAGTTTTTAGTAGTTTTATATGTATGCAATTAATACATACACTTTTGACATTCCCCTCAAATTAAGGATGCAGTTTCTCAATCAGACATGAGTTTCACTCTTGCCAAAAGTTCCATTCTTGTGCCAGGGCAAAGTGGCATATAGGGTGGCATTTTCTGGTTCCCTCTGGGCTTTAATTTCTAACTAAACTGTCTAAAAGAAACTAACATTCTCCTTCAATATTTTATATTTATAACTTTTATAATCTGAGAAAAATAAGCTAGTTTCTGAAATAAGAATATAATTCACCAAAATGAGAAATTAAGAAACAGAGGAATTTAAAAATAGGAAAAAAGTAGTATAAAATGTTATGATATATGGCTAACATTTTTAAATTGCATTGGTTCTATTCATTTTTATATATGGTTATGACGCTATTAAAATAGCATGGTATAACTAGAAAAATATATGTAATATTGAGCTGACTTATAAATAATAAACTTGGTACAAATTCTTACTCAAATAAAGAAATGGGAATTGGAAAGATGAGAAGAAAGGAAAAGTCTTGGTCAGTTTTATCCTCTTACCTGAGGGTCATAGGATATTTTCATTTGCTATTGTTATCTGAAATATGTATATTCAGAACAAATGTCTTCTGTTCTTCTTTAATAATATCTTAGACTTCTAGGGTGAACTCACCTGAACCGGTACTATGCTTGGCTGTGAAATTTTAAATTACTGCTTCCATCTCTTGTTTGTCATAGATCCACTTAAATTATTTATCTCCTCTTGGTTTAACTTGGGTAGATCATATGTATCTAGACATTCAAACACTTATTTTAGATTTTCTGATGCAGTGGAATGTAGGTTTTGGAAATATGTCCTTATAATGCCCTTGATTTTATTGCTATCTGTTATAATATTTCCTTTTTCATGTCTAATCTGATTGTTTTGAATGCTCTTTTTTTTGGTTAATTTGGCTTAGATTTTATCAATTTTGTTTATCTTTTCCAAGAGCAAACTCTTAGTTTTGATTCCCCTTGTTGTTTTCCTGTTTGTTCTTGTTGTCTCTATTTCACTGGTTTTTGCCATGATCTTGATTACATCTTTCCCTCTGATATTTCTGAGGGGATTGGTTGTTCTTGTTTGCCCAAGGCCTTCAGGTGTATCACTAAATTAATTATTTGAAAACTCTGTTTTTATAATACTTAGATTTTTAAAGTTACCTCATAGAACTGTCTCTATTTTATCTAATAGGTATGATGTGCTATATTTTTCATTTTCATTCAGTTTTCTGATATTCGATTTCCTCCTTGATTTCTTCACTGGCCAATTAATCATTCAATATTGCACTATTTAATTTCAAATATTTTGTGTCATTTCTTTTGTCTTTTTGTTGTTGATTTCTAGTTTCTTTGCCTTATTGCTATATAAAATACACAGAGAGCTGTTACTGTTAAATTTAGTCATAATTATGTTTTTTCTAAGCAGTGCAAGGAAAAAAAATCTCAGTAGAGACACATGCAGAAACCATGAAAGTTAGAACACAAATTGTGGTTTTAGAATTATCGAAAGTGATCCAAATAGAAGATAATTACTTCTGTGAGTCCATGTGCTCAATATATTTTTTTTCCCTCTTAGCTTCTACTAAGGAGATTTCCCATTCTCCCAAGTGGGCTTTCATGTTTACCACTACAGCTGCCTCCATATTCCAGAGGTAAGTCTAATAAGCATATGTTGAATGCATGAGTAGAGAGATGAATGAAAAAGACCATTCCTAACATAATATATTCATTGGTTAGGATTGCTGTGGACTCTCAAATGTAAAATAGCACCAGTATCTTTCAACCTCACTTAGGCACTTGGGTACTGTGGCCTGAGCTTATAAATTTCCTCTGAGCTCTGCTTGCCTCTCCTAGCCTGTAGGTCATTTTCCTCTTAAGGATATATTCAGAGGAAATGGAGGCTTTAAAGAGCACACTTCCTCCCAGATCATAATGAGCATTGTAATGTTCTCTTTGACCAGTGAAAGTATTTCTTCTTGAAGCTACTGCCTTAAGGTTCTTTTCGGCTCTATATTTTTCTAGACATTCCTATAGCATTTTTGCTGGAACTCTGGGCAGTCATGTCAGTCAGTCTGTTTGATCAGAGCACAGTGAAAGCTAAAGAGCTGATGGTCCAGTTCCATGCCCACAAGCTCCAAAGACAGGTCTGGATTTGGAAAAGATCATCACTTCAAGTTCAAGAATGATGACAACTAGTGGACAAACTTGGTAATTTGTTATTAATTTGAAAAGAGCAGCGTCTACAGTCATAATTATCGATTGAAAGGTGATATTTGCTTTGAATTTATAAAGGACAAAACTTCCATCATAAATTATTCTACCTTACATATGATAGCTATGAACACAAGCTTCTACTTTCTTTTGAAAATAGCATAGCTGTAGTTTTTGCAAAAGTGATTTACACTGCATATTTATTCTAACTTTTTGTTGAGCAGAGTAAAAAATAACTATTTTAAGCATATTTCCAACATCAAATAAAATGTTGTGAATATCTAGATTTATTAAATATAATTATCTTTTTAATATGCTTAACAGTCAAATTTTACTTTTGTCAAGAGAAAGATTTCTTTGTTCCATCTGTTTTCTCATATTACTTAGCAAAATTAAAATTACCATTTGTGTAGGTAATAATCAAGTGATGTCCCTCTGTGGAACAGCAATTCATTCTGAAGTGGAAAAAAATAGTGACAATTTTATGCCATGTAAATAGTCATACACATGGACTGTGATTTTCATTTTCAAATAATATTGTACTTTTCAAGACAGGAGAAATCAAATTTTATTTCTAATTGTATTGTTGCCTATAAGATATGGTTGGTTACTTGGCATACAAATCCTCTGTTTATGACAGATGAAATAAACCTAGATATAAGATTGGCAAGATTTAAAATGTAATGCAATTTGGGTGGTGCTTCATGGTGAGATTGTCTAAAGTTTTCTGGGGAGAAGAAATATATTAGGACTTAGTATCTGAAATACATGATGAAAATACTTCAAAATTAACAAAGATGTTTTGTTCAGTATTTTGATATCCTTATACATCTCAAAAATTAGAGAATTACAGAAACCATGAAATAAAGACAAGAAGATATTTTAAAGACAGAAAATATTTAGGTGAGGATAATTAACATCTGAACATACCTGTATCAGCAAATCTCTCATCCTTGAGTCTTTTCTCTTTTGCATTATAACATTCAAGATGCAAGTTTGTGATATAACCTGTTAATGAAGCTATTTCTAGAACTTAAATAGTACTTGAGGAAAAACATGGCTATAAATGAATGTACAATGAGGTGATTAGGTTTATTTTATATCATAAATGTAAATATGTACATTATTTATGTCAATGATGTTTTGAGACTCAAATATACACTGCAGTTTTTTTCTTACTAGTAAATAAATATTTTTTAAAAAGAAGCCAGTGCTAAATACTATGTCACAGTTAAAGAAAGCCACTTGAAGTCATGATTGATGTGTGGATATTATAAGACCCTGCTTTCCTAAAGATGAATTTCTTCAGGCAAGGAGCTTTGAAAACAAAATCATGTTTTTTCCAAAGGGTATCCAAACAATGTTCATGTATACCTTTGTACAGAACACATTTATAAAATATCTTGTACATTCGGGCACAGAATGTAATGTTGGTACAGTACTTCCATGTTTTCTGATGGCTACTCTTTGCAATATAATGATGCCTATAAACAATTTTAGTAGAACATTGTGTAGAGGCAAACATTCCAGAATAAATACTGGCTTGGGCTAAAATACTGAAAACTAGTCAACAATTAACTTCCCTGTATGTCTGCTGAGCGATTCAGGAGGATTTATTCCACATAAACTTGTCTCAGACATAGAGATTCTAGGAAAAAATAAGGGTTTTGTTTGTTTATGTGGAGGTTTTTCTTTCAATTTCTTTCAACACTAACATTTGGAAACTACCCCACTGGTCTATTAATAGGAACTCTTACCATGAAATTGAGTATGCCCATGATCACTTTTATGGACATGTTTCTCATTCATTCTGGATATGTTTGTTTAATTCTCTCCCCCTCCCCCCAACACAGAGCAGCATCTAAGGACACAGAGGGACTTAGGCCCAGACACTTCATGAAGCCAAAGCATTTTCAGATTCTGTTATGGCCCTTACTTGGTTGTTTTTCACTTATTCCTGGAGGGGGTGGGTGTTTACACCTATACAGCCCTACAAGGGGCAATTTTGTTTCTTTGTGCAGTGTAAAGTGATGTAGTAGTTTCATTCCTATGAAGTTTTTCTGGATGCCATCAGGAGATGAGAACTAAAGCCCCATCCCCACAGGCAGCAGACAGAGACAAACAGTGAATCACACTGTGAGTGCAAATGACAGCTTCTGCAGCACCTGCATTTTCTCATAATCTTGCTCTGGAGCAAATAGGATTGGCTTAGCAAAGCCTTACATTGCAATTAAGAAATAATGCAACACATTTTATAGAAGATTAACAGAGGAACAAAATGCAGATTGTAAGTAAAGCAGTGTTTAAAACAATGGGTAAACTTTCCTAAATTTGTATATGAAAGGGGGAAAATGTCTGTAGTAAGCACAGGAAATTGTCCTTTATGTTAAGAGGGGAAAAGGAGAATTTGAAAGCATGGAAATGGCTCCAATGCTGCAAGATGAATGGCCACCAAGAAAAGGGGAGAGAGGAGGAAATTCCTACCATATATCTAAGAACATCAAGCATGGATTAAGGTTGTATTAACATAAGGAAATAACCACTCAGGCCTGAAAAATGAATATTGTCTTTCACTGTTTCTAAGAATTATGTCATCTACCAGCAGGCAGTTGTCTGCTTGCATTATGCACATCTGACACTGTAATGCTTATTACACTTATGTCCTAAAATATGCAAATTAGATTGTAAGGGTGCCCATTGCAGTTTTGCATAGTGAGCTCTGAAGGTCTATAGAGCTCTAGAGAAATTCAAATCACTAAGCTTTGATGAAGAACTCCAGTGACATATTATCATAGAGAATATTTGAATAGAGCCACCTAGTAGGCAATAAATTCATAAAAATGTAAAACACAATCAATACCACAGAAGTCTCTACCATAAGGGCACCTATGTTTAAAGAATCTCTCTTGAAATAACCTTGAACACTCAGAATTTTGATGCCTATTCTTTTCAGCCCTGAGATATCCTGATAAGGGTATATAGATCCTTCCCACCTTTGGGCTGTCAACTATGGGAATGCAGCAAGGCTCTTGAAGGGTTTCACAAAGAAGTGTTAAAGCAGAATAGCACATTCAGATTTATCTCATGGTTGCACATTGCCACTAGTCTTAGGCCTAGAGTTTGGCCAGTCTAGAAACAAGTTTGTAGCAGATGAGAACCAAGACAGCCAATAATCTCTGAGAATGAGGTTAGCTGGAGGGGGTCTAGAATCATGGAGACCTGCAGCCAGGAGTGCCGTGGGACCCATGGAATAAATTAGCTCTCTTCTCTGAGACTTCTCTTGGCTTACGATCTGCCTAGGCAAATGGTGATGTTGATTTATAGGAAGAAAGTGATTGCACATACACTGCCTCATGTTTTGGAACACTTAAGAGAAATAGTCAAAAACACTTAATGAGATTTTAAAAATGTATAAAAGTAAGACCAGAGGTGATAAAGCGCCCCTAAGTAACTAATGAGCAGATGAGAAAATTTACTTTAACTACTTCTAGACTACCTGAATATAAAGACAATGTAGTATCATGTGTGTCAGTAAAATAAAATAGGGGTTACTGAATTTGTCCATGAAGTAAAGAAAAAATTTGCTGCTTTATTTTTAGTTTCAATGGAAAATTAAAATTTATAGCCTGGGGCTGAAGAGATGGCTCCGTGATTAAGGTACTTGCCTCCAAACCCCAAAGACCCAAGTTCAATACCCCTGTATCCACAATAAAGCCAGATGTACAAGGTGGTGCATGCAAATGGAGTTAATTTGCAGGGTCTAGAAGCCCTGATACACCTACTCTGTCTTCTGTCTCTTTCTATCTGCGTCTTTCTATGTCGTTCTCTTAAATAAATAAATGAATGTTTTTAAAAGATATTTATAGGTCATAATAAGCTTATAACAACTAGAATGGGTGGTAACTTTTGTTGTCATCCCAATGTAGGGCTAAGGATTTTCAAAACAGATAGACTAACCAGTGAGATGGGTTTCCCACACTGAATGTGACAACTATCCCTGTGATTTGCATCAGAAATATGATATTCTAATGCACTTTCTGGACAGAAAGCAGCTGTTCATACATCAGAATGATATAATTCTTATGATCCCAATAAATTAAAGTTCCTTAAGTATTTGTGTGGATAGGTAATAAAATAGACCATTTTCAACTCTTTGCAGCATAATTTGTTTATTTAGATTTATTTCAGAACATTCACTAATGCATAACAGGATAATATCTGAGTTTTTTACTGACACCAGATAAGTACTATCTTCCTTTCCTCTAAGCATCAAAACTAGTTTAAAGATTAAAAGTATTACATTTTTTCAAACAATATAAGCAAGGTGAGTTTCATGAAATAAAGTTCTGACAAATTATGTAGGAGTGGTTTAGACTTTCCTACGAATTTTTACTACTTTGATTTTTTTTTGAATAAATTATCTATAACTGTTGCGCCCCTCCCGCCAGTAGGAAGAACGACAACAACAGGATTCTTCTCAAGCACACTTTATTGGGAGCTCCTAGCTGATAGAGAGAAGGACCCCGACCCTACGGAGCGCCAAGCTTATATACTTATGGTCATGTGATTGTATAGCGTCGTCTGATTGGCTTAAGTCTCATCAGATGATTTTGCATCACCCAATCGGGATGGGTGAGCAATCATATTAGAATAACATCATGTGCTCATGCGCAGACAATTAGGATACAAAAGCAGTAAACAAGCTGACATGGCAAAGCCTGACGAAGCCAGCATGGCTTCCCACAGTTCCCCCTTTAAAAAATTGTTTTGAACCTCAGGATACCCGATCAAGGACCAACCCTCATGATGGCCAGTCCGATCGAGGGTAGAGCCTAAGACCAAAAACTTGCTTAAGCACCTTCCCGAGTGCAATGAGAAAAATCCCTTCGGGGTGCAAAGGCTGCTCATGCAGGGATGTAAGCCTTCCAAGGTGCAATGACAACAAGGTCACTTGGTGTGCAAAGGCCTTACAATAGGCAGGGTGGAACTAACCATGGGATGTAAGCCTTCCAAGGTGCAATGACAACAAGGTCACTTGGTGTGCAAAGGCCTTACAGTAGGCAGGGTGGAACTAACCATGGGATGTAAGCCTTCCAAGGTGCAATGACAACAAGGTCACTTGGTGTGCAAAGGCCTTAAGTAGGCAGGGTGGAACTAACCATCTCGCAGGCTTGCCAGCCACACTTGTGGAGATGCTCCATGATCCAAAGCCATAAGTACCTGAACAATCTTTACGTTATCCTGCTGACGTTGTCGTCTGATTTGACAGATAAGCCAGAGACAGAACACCATACCACACAGAAGGGCTGCTCCGAACATAGCCATCCCCACCCATTCCTTAAAGAAAGAAAATGCAAAAGATAGATAGGACTGAACTGGCATAGGGACAGGCCATGTTCTGGCCACAGCCCAAAATTGCATCTTAATTCCCTTTATCATCATCGGCAGGAGCAGGCTCAGGATCATCAGTAGTAGTAAGAAGGTTGTCATTCCTTGTCTTCTCATGACGTACAATTCGAGTCAACCGCTCTGGCACCCAGATAGGATCAGCTTGGCCCGGTACTGCCGCTCCATGTGTTGAGTTCTGAATCCTCCCTCGGAAGTATCCTCAGGGGTCCTCTCAATTGGCCGTTTGTTGACAAGTCCCGGGGTTCGGCACCACTTGTTGCGCCCCTCCCACCAGCAGGAAGAACGACAACAACAGGATTCTTCTCAAGCACACTTTATTGGGAGCTCCAAACTGAAAGAGAGAAGGACCCCGACCCTACAGAGCGCCAAGCTTATATACTTATGGTCATGTGATTGTATAGCGTCGTCTGATTGGCTTAAGTCTCATCAGATGATTTTGCATCACCCAATCGGGATGGGTGAGCAACCATATTAGAATAACATCATGTGCTCATGCGCAGACAATTAGGATACAAAAGCAGTAAACAAGCTGACATGGCAAAGCCTGACGAAGTTCCCACATATAACAGTGTATCCAGTGCTAGACTTGGAAACTTAAGTTAAAGAAAAGTAGCATGCTTTTATTTATTTATTTTTTTAATTTCCTAATGATGAACATCTCAGGTCTAGTAGGGCAAATACCACAGGCATGTAGAAGTTTTCTTGTGATTTGCAAATGAAAACAATGTGCATTGAAAGAAGCCCCTTGGCAAAAATGAGAACCACATGAAATCTTTACTGAGCTATAACTGAAAAAAATGCATATGCTCAAGATATACAACACAATGGTATGATATACATCTGTACTATAAAATGGACTTGGGGATTCTGGGGTGTCTTTGAGCATGCCAGAGCCTTCTCAGCTCTTGGGTGGCCAACAACATAGCAACCAGGGTTCTGGATGCTCAAAAGTCACAAAGAGCTCCCACTGAGTTAGTGGACATCTGGATTCTTGCTGTATGAATTCCAACAAATGAAGCCCTAAGTCCAGATGATAGAGTTTAGGAGTTGTATAGATAGGGCTACAGAGCTTAAGAGAAGGAAAGAATGCAGAGCTCCTGCTAAGTGGACAGGAGCATGATTCCCAGGAAATGTGATGCTTACCAAAGCCGACTGGGGTCTTTTAAGGAAGCTTAGTTGATGACACCAAGTGTCTGGGCAGCACCATGTTCTCAGGAAAGGAACAAACCCTTCTGTTCCTTTCTCTTCTAAGGAAGGAAGAGCTATTCACCCTTCTAGTGAGGATAAGAAAAAAAAACAGATATTCCCTTTAGGCCTAAGAACATTTTTCACCTTTAGACACATATTCAGTTTATTATTGGGAGCTCTATTAACCCTAAACAGCCTTAAAATGACTGCCATAATGGAGTCAATTAATATATCTACCACAATTATCTGTGTATATCTGTGTTCATGTGTTCAGTAAAAACACTAAAGTTTTACTGCCTTGGGAAATTGCAAGCCCATAATATGTTTTCCTAAACTATATCCATAATGTTTTCATTAAAACCCCCCAAACTTTCAATGTTTATGGTAAAAATGTGTCCTCTGTTAAATTATCTTCTCATTTCTTTTTTTAATAATTTTTAATTTTTATTTATTTTATTATTATATTAATTTTTATTTATTTACTCAAGAGTGACAGAGATTGAAAGAGGCAGATAGATAGAGAATGGGCACTCCAGGGCCTCCAGCCCCTGCAAAGGAACTCCAGACTGATGCTCCCCTTGTGCATCTGTCTTACATGGGTCCTGGAGAATTGAGCCTTGATCCAGGGTTCTTGGGCTTCATTGGCAGGCACTTTACCACTAAGCCATCTCTCCAGCCCTTGTCTTTTCATTTCTCTACTGCCCTTGGACCATCAACCACCATTCCACTTTGTGCATCTGCTTCATTGATTCTTATTTGTAACATAATAGTATTTGTAAGTAGTGCAAGTGAAATCCTATAGCATTGTCTGTGTGTCTGTTAGCATAATATCCTTCAGCTCATCCACATTGTCACAAGCAGCAAGGCTTTGTTTATTTATTTATTTTTCAATTTTATTTATTTATTCAGAGAGAGATAGAGAGAGCATGCTCAGTCCTCCAGCCACTGCAAACGAACTTCAGATGCATGTGCCCCCTTGTGCATCCAGGTTACGTGGGCTCTGGGGAATTGAACCTGGGTCCTTAGGCTTTGCATGCCAATGTCTTAACTGCTAAGCCATCTCTCCAGCCCACGTTGTCTTATTTTAATGGATTAGTTTAAATAATGTTCCATAGTGGGTATATATCATATTTTCTTCATTTATCAACAGAAATTTAGGTTTTCTTCTTGTCTTAGTTTTCATTAATATTTGATCAAGTATAGGATGCCCATATCTCTTTTAGACACTGATTTTATTTCACATGGTCATATGCTCAAATGGAATTCCTGGCTTATGTGAGTTCTGAGTTTAAGTATTTTAAGGAAGCTCCAAACTCTGTGTTTCAGTTTATAGTCCTGCTGTCAGTAAGCCATGGCTCCTTTTCTGCACTTCCTTGCCAACACTTATCCTCTCCATCCTTTTGCATGAGCTGAAATTCGTAATGGTCCATTCTGAAAAGGTGCATGCCAAAAAAATTGAAAAAAAAAAAAACTAAAAAAATTCAGACTTAAAAATAATTCAGAGTAAATCAAGAAGAAACAGAAATCTCAAATAGATGATTGACGAATGAAGAGAATCAGGTGTCAATAAGAGAAGCTTCTTTTTTTTTCTTTTTTTTTTTGCTTAATAAATTCTTATCACTCTTTATTCCATTCCTTTAGAAAGGAGATACTTTTTTTAAAAAATTTAATTTATTAGTTTTCTTTTCAGTAAATACAGGCAGTTTGGTACCATTGTTTAGTCTCATCTGTGATCTACCCCCTCTCATTGGACCCTCCTTGTTGATGTAAATGGGTCGTGCATTGTGGAGTTAGCCCCCAGTTATTGGTATGATAAATGTCTCTGCAAATCATGACCCAACATGTGACTCTGACATTCTTTCCGCCCCCTCTTCTGCAAAATTTCCCTGAGCCATGTTGGGCAAAGAATTTCCCCAACAATAGAGGCTTCTTAGCTGAATTCATCCAACATTCAAATAATCAATAATGATCCTCCTTATTTTTTTTTTCCAGACAATAGTAGGTGAGACCATTTCAAACTAGCATGATATTGGTTTTATCCTCATGCCACAGCCTGACAAAATACCATAGGAAAAATACACACGAACCCAACCTCTGATGAACATAGATTAAAATTTTTCACATATTAGGAAACTGAATTATTATGTTGATTATAAAAACAAATATAAAAATGAAAATACTATATTTGATAGATGTTGTCTCATAATATTTAAAGTAGAGAATATATCATCAAATATATGAATTTATGAAAATGCCATATATTATTTGTGCAATTAAAATATAATAAAATATGAGGTTTAATATATCCACATCTTCAACCATTCAACATTTCTTTATGAAGTACTCATTCAAAATATCTTTCTTTAATATAAAGGTTTTCTTTAATATAAAGTGTACTATTCTTTTTTTTTAAAGAATTGTTTATTTTTATTTATTTATTTGAGAGGGACAAACAGAGGGAGAAAGAGGCACAGACAGAGAGAGAGAGAAAGAGAGAGAATGGGTACGCCAGGGCCTCCAGCCACTGCAAACGAACTCCAGACACATGCGCCCCCTTGTGCATCTGGCTAACGTGGGTCCTGGGGAATCGAGCTTTGAACGGGGGTCCTCAGGCTTCACAGGCAAGCACTTAACCACTAGGCCATCTCTCCAGCCCTAAAGTGTATTATTCTTTCTTGCAGTCATCCTATGCAGCAAGCCAGAATATCCTTTCCCTACCCTACTGTGAAAGTATCCGTTGATCCACTTTTCTTTTCTCACCTTCCCTGACACTCTCTAGTCTCTGCTACCTGGTATTCAACTTTCAGTTTCTAGGAAAGCAGTATTTTTAGATTACACAACAAATGTGAGCTCAGATGGTACCTGTCTTTCTTTACCTGGCTCATATCAATAAATATCATGATCTCTAGTCCTTTCTAAGTTTGTATAGATGATGTGATTCCATTCTTCTTATATCTTGTTCATATGAGTCATAGTTTTATCCATTCATCAGCAATAGACACAGATTGCTCCCATTTCTTGGGTATCATGCATAGTACTGTAATGAACATGAGAATGTTCTCTTTGACATACCAATTTCACTTCTTTTGGATATGTATCCAGTAGGAGGGCTATTGGGGAATTTTGCAATTTTTAAAACATTTTTATAGACTCTTTATTTTGCTTTCCATGGTGGCTATACTAGATTACATTCATTTCTACAATATGCCAAAGTTCCCATATCTATATCCAAAAGATATCTAAATCTTTGGCATCATTTGTTATCTTTTGTCTTTTTTGAAATAAACTTCCTAACAGGGAAGATTAGAGAGGTTTTAAGTCAATCAATATCATTTTGCATTTTCACTATGTGCAATGTTAAGTCATAAATAACAAGGAAATCTAATGTATTTGCAAAGATTATATTTGTTAACAGTCATAAAATGTTATATTTTCTATGGCTTATAAAGATAAGTCAGTATGGTGGGATTTTTAATTAATCTTAAGATTTCACTTAGTTGTACTAAACTAAAAATCACATCTATAGACATACATTAGGGTTACTATGTTTAACGTTATAGCTTGGAATAAAGCACTTCTTAAATTCATTTCCTGGAAAAGAGGTAGCTACTCACATGTTTATAAGAGCTCCATCAGGGTGGTTTTTCTAACTCACCAACCAATCTTTTCACTGTCTAGGGTACTGGATAGGCTTCCTCTGATTACTGAGAAAATTCTTAATCCATGCCAGTTGATCAGTTACACCAGTACCATTATGATGCCATGAAGGTATGAAACCCTCTGTATCTACTGATACTTGTCATTGGTGATAATATGGACATAAGCATTCTTCTAAACTTCAGAGAAGTATCCTATCAGGGGCTTTGTAAAAGACTACAGAATTAAAAGCAACTCATCAGAGTGAGGTCCAATGTTATGCAATTTGTGTACATGATTTTCCAAATAGGTCTCAATTTTTCAATTTTAAGAGAATTTTTTGTTTTAATTTTAGGATCTTCATGAGGGCAACCAACTTTAGCATTTGGATGAGGATCAGAGCTTTGATACTGGGTCTAGGTGTAATAACCCAGAGTGTGGGCAAAGAACAGTCAAGTTAAAATGTTGTAATACCATGTAGAAATGTCTATAGAAAACAGGAATTAAGTCCAGATAATAGGGTGATGATTACATTTAGAGGAACAGAAACAAAAAATATAGTGATTTGGGGAATTTAATAATGAGAATAACAAAGTATTCTGCAATTATCAATTCAGAGAGTATGGTCATTGAATTCAAGATTTGAAAAACATAATATACCCCCCCAAAAAAAAAGCTAAGCCAGGTTCTAGATCATATGCCTTTAATCCCAGCACATGTGAGGCTGAGGTAGGAGGATCTCTGTGAGTTTGAGATCACCCTGAGACTAATTCCAGGTCAGGATGGGCTAGAGCAAAACCCTGCCTTGAAACATCCTCCCAACATGGTACAATATTCTACATTATCGTATTTTAATAAAATGTGTATATAGTAACATAAAAGAAACTTGCTATACATACAACATATTAGAACCACAGCTAATTTTTGATCAGCAAAAAAGGAAGTTTATTTTCTTTCTTAAATGTCTACTTGATAACTATAAATTGCAGTTTTAAGAAGCACATGGTAATGATAATTAAGTTCTTGGAATCTTTCACACTGAAACATGCTTTCTATATAACATTTTATTTTTCAAATGTTTGTTGATTAAATTTGCCATGAAATTGTTTCCTAAAAATATGATAATAAAACTAATGAATTATGATGAATATTTTCAGTCATATCATAAATATGTTCACTATTTACTGTAGCATTTTTATTTGAATGACTATTTATTCATTTCATAGATGAACAAATTTAGATAGACAAGTGTCATATATATATCATAATGATAATGTCAACTGGTAGATCAGAACTTCCTCACAGATGTACATTTGCTAGGATTTTTTTTTTTTTTGAGTTTTGATTGGTGAAATGAGAATATAAAACCATTGAAGTAAACATTGTGTACACTGATGGCTCTTTATTGCACAATTGTTTATAACCAAGATTGAATACCTTCTCCCCTTATTTTTCAATTTCTTTAGTCATATATATGAATTTGAATCTAACGATCTTTGACAAAGACCCTAGCTGGCCATGGTGGTACATGCCTGCAAGCCAAGCACTTGTGAGGTGTGTATCAGGAGGATCAAAATTTCAAGATCATTCTTCGCTATAGTGAGTTTAAAGCCAACTGGGGCTACATGAAACACATTTAAAAAATAACAAAATTTAACCCTACTTTAGTTTACTTCAGTCAACTACATGTTGGAAGTATTTATAGCTTAGAAAACCACTCACAGGGACTGAGAAATATGAGGTAGTTTTTTGTTCAGGAACTAGAGGGCATTTTTGCTCTGAGTTCCAAGGAAGCACCCTCTACTGGCTTCTGGGGAATAAGACCCAGGATGCCCATAGTGAATCTGTTAAGAATCTAGTTGAAAAATATGGGTGAAATCTTTGTTTCTTTTCTCCACACCTACTTATTTTTGATTGTTAGTTAAATTTTAAATTTTAGAATCTCTTTCTTTCACATTAGCCTTCCTTTTTTTTTTTCTTTTTCTTTTTTGTGTTCATTTTTACTTATTTATTTGAGAGCGACAAACAGAGAGAAAGAAGCAGATAGAGGGAAAGAATGGGCACTCCAGGGCTTCCAGCCACTGCATCGAACTCCAGACGCATGCGCCCCCTTGTGCATTTGGCTAACGTGGGTCCTGGGGAATGGAGCCTCAAACTGGGGTCCTTAGGTTTCACAGGTAAGCGCTTAACTGCTAAGCCATCTCTCCAGCCCTCACATTAGTCTTTCTATCCCTCTACCCTTCCCTCTCTCTCTCCTCTTTTCAGTTTTCCCACATCCTTTCTCTAATGCAACATCTTATTAATGTCAATATTCATTGTTGATGGCAGAGGACAACTCTTTATAATTGGAGGTGGGCCCTGAAAGCCTTGGAAACAAAGTACCAAATCATGAAAGACTGTGTGAAAAAAAAAAATATATATATATATCTGGCAAACTACCTTAAAAGATACTTCAACATGTCCTACTAATGAATTCAAGGGATTAAGGATGAAATGCTCCAAGAACATCAGAAAGCCAAGTCCAATGATTATAAGCAAGGATAAGAGAAACCAGAAAAGAGGAGACTTTACAACATGAATGTTTCTGTTTTATTTTCTATTTATTCTTCAGTTATCAATTGAGAGAAAACCACTAGGTCCCAATTACTCATATTCCTTTTGTCTTTGTTTCTGCTTTTTATAACCCAAAGTAAAAAACCTATACTTTCCTTTTTATTTATAGTTCTCTAAGGCCCTTCTGCTAAATTCACTATTTTATGCAATGTGCTAAGTAGATGATATACAGTCAGCATTTTGAAAGAAATTATATAAAATAAAATATGTTAAGTTTAGTCATCACATTTATAAATTTATTCTACTCATTTAAATTCTACACATAATCTTTTCCTTTGGACTTAATTATTCTCCACAGAAAATTTCTCTGAAGTTTGGCTTCCATTCATTTATTGCATTAATTAATTGAAGACAGGAGAATAAGAAAATGAAAAAGTCTCATTATTGAATTAATTGAATGAGGAAGTTGAGATGTGAAATAATGAAACAGAGTCAAATTTATTTCCATAATCAGTTCATCATTTTATACAATTGTCTGCTTGATGATCACATTGTTTTATTGAATGATTTACTTATGTATGGGTTATTCCAGCCACATAACTGTTGATTACTTGGTGCCAGCGCACCAAGCAGTATGTTTCTGTTCTCTACCTCATCTTTATTTGCATAGTCAGGGAGCTATATTTCTTCTTTATTGGCTCAGCCCTATAACTTTTTATACAGCTTTGATTAGCAAGTTGCAAATTTACAATTAGGCATAATTGAAATTTGGAGAAATTGCTGGATTTTCAGAGCCTATAGCTTGTGAGATCCCAGAAAGTTCTATACTAAGAGACAGGTGTGAGGGCACAGGTGAGAGAAAGAGATTGGAGAATAGATAGGGTAAGTCTCATGTAAGAAGAAGCCACCTACAAGTCAGTTCACTATTAATAGGCATCCTCGTTTTTCCAAAGAAGCCAACAAATTCATTTCCATAGTGTGTATCCTACTCTTTAAAAACTCCATTTGAAATCTCGTAGACCAAGCACATATGTGCATTTCTACATGCTAATCAATGTCTGTAAACAGAATACATTGTAGACAAGCATTAAGTTTGTAACAGCATAGCAAGCCTTTAAATGAAATTTCTGAAGGGCCTTGTTCTCTACCATTAAATTCATACTAGCTTAGTTCTAACTACAAAATTGTGGCTAAGACTTCAGAGAGAAAGAAAGAGAGAGGGAGAGAGAGAGAAAAGAGGGGGGAGAGAGAGAAGGAAGAAAAATCCACAATGAATTAACTCTCTTTTTGTCTACTGACTCAAATGTTAATCTCTTTCAGATATAACCACAAAAATACTTCAATGGAAATACTGTTTTAGCTTAACCCAGACAGTTGATACCTGGGATGGACCATCACAAGTTTGGCTTAAATAAGGATATGCTACTGTAGAGCATATTATTCACCACAAATCCCTTGTGGTTTTCCATCAAATACACTTCATCTATCAACTCTCCTATTAAGACTGTGATAGTCAGCTCCAGATCAAGTATGTGTGAGTGTGTGTGTGTGTGTGTGTGTGTGTGTGTGTGTGTGTTGTGTGAGTATGTGCTAAGTGGAATTCCCTTCCCTCAGTATTTACAATTCACTAATGACTAAGGTCTCATTTATAATTTCATACATTAATTTTATTTAGCTTTATTTTGTTAACATGTGTATTAGTAACCTACTTTACAAAATAATTTAGCACTCAGTATATTATATAATTATTTGATATTTAAAGAAATAATATAATAGATATTTTACAAAACAAGAATTAATTTCTTTTGTTATTTCATTCTCAGTCTATTGAGTCCTGTCTTGCTGGAATAAACCATCAATCACACTTGACAAAAATGTTTATTTTCTTTTTAAATTATTTGTTTGAAAAAGAAAGTGAGAGAGTGAGGAAGAGAGAGAAAGACCTCCAGCCACTGAAAATGAACTCCAGACATATGCACCACTTTGTGCATGTTGCTTATGTGGTTCCTGGGAAATCAAACATAGGTCCTTTGGCTTTGCAGTCAAGTGTCTTAGCTGCTAAGCCATCTGCCCAGCCCCCAAATTGTATATCTTTAATTCAGTTTTTGAGCTATGAATTGTATAAACTTATTTGTGTTCTTTAAAATATCTATTTCTCTGACATCTTTGTCTACACTACAACTTTTTTAATAAGTTAGGCATTGTCTTATACTATTGTTAGCTATTGAAAGTTCTCTACTTATAATTGCATATTAATATCTAATATCAATCCCAAAATTACTCTGCCATGTATAACACATACATACACACACACACACACACACACACACACACACACACACTGCAGTGTATTATAGCAATTCACAGAGAAAGAATCTGTTTCTATTTGGGTTTTTTCAAATAACTACTAGAGTTAAATAATTTCAGGAAGATGTGCAGCTCTGCTGCATTAGCAGAGGGGGCAAAGTTGGTCATTCTCCACAAAACTATGTTGCTGTGAAGTTCAATTTCTTGTCCCAGACAGGCAGTTAATATATGATTGACCTTTACCTCAAATTCTAAAATTGTCAATTTCTTTCTTCGTAGCCTGCAGTAAGAAAATTAATCAAAAGTTTAGGAAAATAAATTAGTTATTTAACTTTTGTCACCCAGTTATCTCTAAGAAATAACATAAGAACTAGCCAGTACAGGTGTTCCTCTGTGAAGGTTTGCTGCTTTTCTCAATTTGGTCAGTATTTCTTCAACTTCTCAAGATCAGTGACCTTAGTAGTTAACTGTGGTCAAGTCACACACACAGTGATGGCAGAGATTCCATTAGCATTTGAAATCTGCCTTTGCAGTACTCCTCAGCCAGAAACAAACCCTTCTGTATCTGCTCAGCTTCCACACATATTTGAAGTATAGGCAAAGCCCTCAGCGCTGTTATTCTGCCCAAGGTTCTTGGGTTTGACAGCAAGTGGGAAAACGTCAAGAAGGAGAGGCTGCGAAAGGGGAAATGGATGTGTGCTGGACGCCCGTTAGGAGAGAAAAGGGAAAAGACACATCTTTAGAGTAACTGGGGGAATCAAAAGAGTAAAGGGGCGGCTAGGAGGCCTTCTTCACCCTGGCGTGAGCTACAGGCTATCGATAATGATGTTTGGCGCAGGAACCCCCGAGGCTGTCAAGGCGGCTCTGCGGCCCGTGCGGTTCAGACCTGCAGTCAGGACAAAGGACGGCAAAGGCAGCACAGCAAGGGCGAAGGAGTCCAAACGCAAGTTCCCTGCAACATAGGCTCCTGCGCTGCCCTGCTGACGTTCCTCGTTGGCGAAGGCTGCATGTAATTACGCTGTGTTCTTCATAATATTTTAATGAGATTTTTCTCTACATAGAAACGAAAGTGAGCAATAAGAAGATTTTAGGGAGGGAAAGTTGGTGTTGTTTTTGTCCCTGGGGAAAAATGTTCTCATAATAGCTCATGTTAAAATGGCTAAATAAATAAATAAAAATTAAAAACCAGGGCTGGAGAGATGGCTTAGCAGTTAAGCGCTTGCCTGTGAAGCCTAAGGACCCCGGTTCGAGGCTCGATTCCCCAGGACCCACGTTAGCCAGATGCACAAGGGGGCGCACACGTCTGGAGTTCGTTTGTAGTGGCTGGAAGCCCTGGCGCGCCCATTCTCTCTCTTTCTCTCTGTCTGTAGCTCTCAAATAAAATAAACAAAAAAAATTGGAAACCACACACAAAACAAAACAAAACAAAACAAAACAAAACAACAACACTGGTTTAGGTTTAATAAAAATGAATTGAATAAAAAAAGTCTCCTTATTTAACACTCCCAGTTGAGATCTTAAAGTAATAATTTTAATGAATTAATCTTCACAAATCCTCCATCTAATGTATGAGCCTAACTTTTACTTCTTCACATTTTTTTTAATTTTTAATTTATTTATTTGAGACAGACAGACACAGAGAGAAAGACAGGTAGAGGGAGAGAGAGAGAATGGGCGCGCCAGGGCTTCCAGCCTCTGCAAAGGAACTCCAGACGCGTGCGCCCCTTGTGCATCTGGCTAACCTGGGACCTGGGGAACCGAGCCTCCAACCGGGGTCCTTAGGCTTCACAGGCAAGCGCTTAACCGCTAAGCCATCTCTCCAGCCCTACTTCTTCACATTTTTAATAGCAGGGCGGAGTTCCTCTTCAGCCTCATCCTCTTGACTCTTCACAAAACTTTGGCTTTTCGGTTTCATGTTGTCTTCTCTAATGGCATTCATATTGGTGAACCAGTGTCTTTGCCATTATGTTAAAAAGATTCAAAGAAAAAAATCATATAGCCAAAAAATCAATTCACAATCTCTCAGAATTGTCCTTTATCTCTGACCTCTCCCTTCCAGAACCAAAATGCTCTCAAGCCTTCTCTGTCCAAAGTGTCAAATTGCTGATGACAGTTGTAAACTAGATTCCACCTCAATCATTTCTCTAACTGCTCCATTAGAAGTGTTTCTGTCAAGGTCATCATTGCTTAGTGATGCACTCCTGTGCATATGTTTCTCAATATTTTACCAAGTCATCCACAGTCATTCCTCATTTTTTCCTCATGCCCTTCCAAGACGAACACATCTTGCTTTCTTTCCCCTGCAACTCACTAATACTTGTTCTTTGCTGTTTTGTGTTTGCTCTACTCCTGAACTCTTCACTCTTCATGCAATATATTTCTTATAGACCATACTGTTTCATTCACAAGGAGGGGTAAACTTTTATTGATAAGCAATATACTACATATTTGAGAAAATTATTATTTCTAAAATGGACATGTATTTTTAATTTTCAGTCATCATAAGAAGTGAGATTAAAACTTAGAACAAAGGGGGGCTGGAGAGATGGCTTAGCGATTAAGCGCTTGCCTGTGAAGCCTAAGGACCCCGGTTCGAGGCTCGATTCCCCAGGACCCACGTTAGCCAGATGCACAAGGGGGCGCATACATCTGGAATTCGTCTGCAGTGGCTGGAGGCCCTGGTGCACCCATTCTCTCTCTCTCTCTCTCTCTCTCTCTCTCTCTCTCTCTCTCTGCCTCTTTCTCTGTCTGTTGCTCTCAAGTAAATAAATAAAAATAAACCAAAAACAATTAAAAAAAAAACTTAGAACAAAGGGGAAAATATGGAATTTTAACCATCAATTGAGAAAGTTTTATGGCTTACTCATTCCTCCACTGTTAGCACTCATATCAGTACTGAGATTCAAAATGATAGAAATATAGATTGGGCACACTTTTTAACTTAAATTAGAACATATTGTCTACCTGCCTAAACTTAAACTTCATTTGTATATTTTATAAATTTTTGTGGATACAATAATTAATATATTCATAACCCTTTGTAAATCTACTCAAAATTACTATTTAAATAAAATAGTTAGATGTTTTCACTAAATGTTTTATGTCAAATAAATGAAACAGTTTTGTAATAATAAACTCTGATTTTTAAAGCAAAATGAAAGCTTTAACCATTTTTAAATGTAACCTATTTTTCCATGTTCCTCCCAATTATTATTCATAATTCATTTAAATAAGTAATATGACTTTTATATTTTCTTACATATATTACATATCTTTCTTGAAACTTGAATAGCTGTATATTAAACTTTTTTTCACCTTGACTTGCAATGTTATAAATTTGTCCTTTCATTCTTATATCTTTTTTGAAAGATTTCCTCAGTTACATTGTTGGCTTAATAGATACTGCATTACCTGGAATTATAATTTTTAATTTTTAATATGAAATTTTATATTGTAGACTTTGATATCTTTTCTAAGATCCTTCTGAGTCTACTTTATGACATGCTATTGCTAACCTATATTGATAAGGTTTTTGTCAAAGTATTCTAATATATTTAATCCAAATTTTTTACTTTTCCAACATATTCCTTTTTTATTGAGAATATACTTTGTATGGACACATCATGTGTTGGTTTTATCTTTGCCCTCTTCCCATTCTGCAGGGGGCCCTCCTCAGTGGGGTTGCTGGTATTCCCCATGGGGATATGGGTTATGTGTTGTAGGATCAGCAGTCAGTTATTGGAGGGGGTGGGGGAGGTAATGCCTCTGGGCATGATATCCCAACCTGTGGTTCTTACAAACTCTCCATCTCCTCTTCAGCAAAATTCCCTGAGCCTTGCTGGGTGTATTTTAAATATACTTCAGTGATGCATTATTGGGAGCCTCTGGATTTCTTCGTTTGTAGGTGTTGAGTGTCCAGTGTCTGTCTCCTTCACCCTGGTACTAACCATCAGGCCCACCATGGAAGCAGCACTCTTGCTGGTCTCTCCAATTCCTCTGGGATTTTGCCTGGGCCTTGACCGAAATGCAAGGGGTGGTTTATCTCCTCAAGTCTTGTCACCTTCTGAAAAAGAAAAACAAAATCGCCAGTGGACAGTGAAGTCACTGTGGGTTAAATGAGATAAGCACTATTAATTTAGGGAGAGTTTGATGGATGTAGGCCCTCTTTTAGTCAAAAACTAGTGGGAGCTTTACATTGGAGAGCATTATCTTTGCATCCATAGGATTCAGACCTGGTTCCCAGTTCCAGATATGGATTCCTTTCTAGTGAGTGGATCTTTTAGCCATTCAGAAAGCTGTTGGTTACCCACCAAGGCTGTGTGCCACCAATGCACTTGTGTGTACTTTTTTGTCAGGCTGGTTGCTTCTGAGTAGCTTAGACCACTGCTTGCTCACACCATTGTTGGCCACTTCACTGGACCTCACCTCTTGAAGTGCTGTCAAGCACTAGATATGTTGTTGTCTGGGGACTGGCTCACTTCTGTATTTCAGCCAGGACTTTCCATGTTCTGTGCTGGCAGCAAGTTTTCTTCAGCAATAGGGTCTTACCTTTTACCTCAGGCAGGTAATCATGTGCTTTGACAGAAGACTTTCTTATCTTGGGGACCTCATAGGTCTCTCTGAACAACTGTTCTATGTGGGTAGACCAATTTCAGGTACTTTGCGTTACAGGTCAAAGCTAAATTTTTTAACGGTACACTTCATCCCACCCTCTCCAGGGCCCTTCTTTGCAGGTGTTCCCCCTATATTCCTGTTGAGGGTTATATCTTTTAGTCTGCCTTCAAGGAGAAAGAGTTCTATGGTACCAGTTTATTTTGGGTTTAGTTTTCTCTTTATTTCCTTCTAGTACTATGTTGAAGAGTAGTGGTAAGAGTGGCCACCCCTGTCATTCCCAAACTCAGTGGGAACTCCTTGAGCCATTCCACATTGAGTGTTATTTGGGCTTTAGGTAGCTTATATATAGCTTTTATTGTGTTGAGATATAGACTGGCCTATTCAGCATTTTGTTCATGAAATGATGATTTATTTTGAATCTATTGAAATGATCATGTGGTTCTTGTGACTAAGTTTATTTTTGTGCTGCATTATGTTGAGTGATTTCCATATATTAAAACATCCCTACAACCCTGGGATGAAGCCTGCTTAAACAAGGTGGGCAATGCTGTTGGTGTGTTTTTGATTCTAAGTTCATTAGGGATATAGGTCTATGGTTTTCTTTTCTTCTATCTCTGTCTGGTTTTGGTATTAGGATGATGCAAGGTTCATAAAAGTTGTTGAGAGGATTCAATTTTCCCTGTTTGTGTGAAATAGTTTGAGAAAAAATGGTTTTAGTTCTTCAATGAAGGTTTGATAGAATTTGGTAAAGAATCCATCTGTTCCTAGTCTATTCTTTTTGGAGATGTTTTTGATTACCTTTACAATCTCAGTGGATGTGATAGGTTTTGTAGATTAATCTGCTCTAAGCTTAGTTTTGGTAGGTGGTATGGGTCTAGAAATTCATCCATTTCTTCTAGGCTATATAATTTATGGAGTAGATATTTTGGAAGTACATCCTGATAATAACTCCAATTTCATTGATGGCTGTTATGACTCTTGCTTTTCATTTCTCATTTTGTTGATTTGAGAATTCTGTCTTTTGTTTGATCAAATTATCTAAGTGTTTATGAATTTTGTTGATTTTTTCAAAGAACCAGCTCTTTGTTTCATTGATTTGCTTAATTCTTTCCTTCATTTCCAATCCATTAATTTCTGTTCTGATCTTGATTATTTATTTCCATCTAGCTCTTAGGATTGGTTTCTTCTTGTTCTTTCAACACTTTTAGGTGGATGGTTAGGATATTGATTTGAGATCTCTCTGTTTGTGTTATGAAGGCTTTTAGAAATATGAATTTTACCCTTACGACTGCTTTCTTTGTGTTCCATAAATTCTGGTAAGTTTCATTTTTCATTATCATTTAGTTCTAGGAATATTAAAAGTTTTTTTTTTTCCATAGTACATTCATTGTTTAAAAGTATGTTGTTCAAGCCAGGTGTGGTGGCATTTACTTTTAATCCCAGCACTCAGGGGGCAGAAGTAGGAGGATCACCTAAGTCTGAGGCCACCCTGAGACAACATAGTGAATTCCAGGTCAGTCTGAGCTAGAGTGACCTACCTTGAAAAACCAAAAAAAAAAAAAAAAAAAAAAAAAGTACGTTGTTCACTCTCCAGGAGCTGGTAGAGTCCCTGATATGTTTCTGGTTAATTTCTAGCTTTAAAACTTTGTGATCTAATATGATCCAGGAAGTTATGTCACTTTATGGAGTCTTGCTTTATGGTCTAATGTATGCTCTGTTTTGGATAAGGTTCTGTGGGCTGCTGAGAAGAATGTATAGTCTGTAGAATTGGGGTAGAATGTTCTGTAGATGTCTGTTAGGTCTAGTTGATCTATGGTGTTGTTGAGCTTTATTATTTCCATGCTGATTTTATGCTTGGGTGATCTGTCTATTGATGATAGTGGAGTGCTGAAGTCCCAAACTATGATGGTGTTGGTGTTTATGTTTTGTTGTCAAGTAGCTTCTTTTCCTTAAAAAAATAAACTGTGGTGCACTTGTGTTTGGTGCATATAAATTTATCATTTGGATGTCCTCACATTGAATAGTTCCCTTGATGAGGAAGACGTAGCCTTCTTTGTCCTTTTTGATTACTTTTGGTTTGATATCTATTTTGTCAGAAATTCATATGGCAACACCTGCTTGTTTCTCATTTCCATTTTCTTGGTTTTCCATCCTTTAACCAGGAGAGGCTGTGTGTCTTTATTGGTGAGGTAGGTTGCTTGAAGATAACAGATAGAAGGGTCCATTTTTCTGATCCACCCTGTCAATATTCTTTTGATCTGTGATTTAAGACCACTATATTAATGATTATAACTGTGAAGTACAATTCTGTCACTGCCATGACAGGGTACTTTATGGGGCTTGGTTCTTTCTTGAGCTTAATACTTTCTTGAATCTGCTCTACTTTTGGTTATTGTGATCTTCTTGTTGGCTCTTAAGATCGGTTGTTTGACTCTTCTGTGTGGAGTGTTCCCTGAAGTATTCTCTGTAGGTTTGGCTTTGTGTACACATAATCACATTTTTCATGGAAAATTTTCCTTTCACCATCTATTATCAGGAATAGTTTTGTTGAGTACAGTAATTTTGTCTGGAAGCTATAGTTTGTTAGACTTTGAAGTGTTCCATTCCACGCACTTCTAGATTTCAGGATTTCCATTGAGAAATCTGAGGTAATTCTGATGGTATTGTCTCTGTATATAGTGAGTTGTTTCTCTCTTGCTGCTTTTATCACCCTCTCTTTGTTTTCATTGTTAAGAGTTTTAACTGTGGTGTGCCTTGGAGAGTTACTTCTTTGGTCAGTTTGGTGTTCTGTGGGCTTGTTGTATTTGATGGGCCAGTTTTGTGAGATTGGGAATATTTTCTTCAATAATTTCATTGACTATGTTCTCTATGCCTCTTGCATGTATTCCTTCTTCTTCTGGTATATCCATGATCCAGATATTTGGTGTTTTTAGGTTATCCCACAATTCCTTTATATTCTGTTCAAATGATTTTTTTGACCTTAGCAAAGTTTTTGAACTCCAGATTTTTTCTGTCTTGTCTTCCAGCTCAAAGGATCTGTCTTCCACATGTGTGACTGTATTAGTGAGGGATTCATGAGAAGTTTTTTTAAATTTCTATTTGATTTTTATTTTCTTTTGTATTTTAGTTCTTTGTGTCCATCTCTTTTTTGAAGTATAATTTCAGTTCAAGGTATAATTTTCTTGATGCTTTCTGGAATTGATTCTTACATTGGATCATGTCTTCATTAAGCTTAATTAGCTGGTTATTGAGGTCCTCTATTTGTTGACTTACTTTCAGTTTATTTATCTCCCTCTTGAGGCCTTTCTAGTGTTTTTTTTTTTTTTTCAATTAAATTAAGCCTAGTGACAAAAGGTGAGTGCTGTTGAGATGAATCTGTTCAATTTCATTTGTGTGATTGTTGCTTTATTTTTGTTGTTCTTCTTTTGTTTTTTTTTCTCCTGTGCTTCTAGTTCAGCAAGTTTGTTTTGTTTCTGTTTTGGGATTCAATTTCTATTGTTTCCTTTATGATTTCATTGGAGGCTTCTATTGTGGGACTAGGCATCCTTGGATCCTTGGAGGAGAGTTCTCAGTTTTCTGATATATATATATATATATATATGTGTGTGTGTGTGTGTGTGTGTGTGTGTGTGTGTGTATTATATATACTTATATATATATTGTGGTCTATCCATCTCAGTGTAAAAGTCTTATTTCATTGAGGGGGAAGCAAATATGTGTCCTTTTATAATGTTCAATGCTTTTGTCTGTTTCAAATATGTCCCAGATTGGAGTAGGATGGGGTTATAACCATAGATGAGCTGATTGTAGACATTGTAAGTACATCAAAGTTCCCAGAAGAACTGAGTGCTAAGGCCTATTCACTCCACTTATGCACTCTCCAGCACAGACAAACTGGGTCTTGGGTAACCAGGAGACAGGAAGCTGGGGGAGGGGGGCAAGAGAAGAGGTCATATACCATAGTGGTCCTTGCACTCTGTGGCTCAGGGAAATAAGGATTTGGGGAGCCATAGGTCAATCAATCAGGAAGCTGGTACAAAAAGCCTGCTTCCACAATGTGCATCCAGGATCCGTGCAACCCCAAGCCAGTAGCAGGGGTACCAGGACCATGGAACTGAGAAAGGGAAAACAAACCAGGAGCTCTGGCCTACACACTCTAAATGCACATCCCCTGCAGCAGGAGATCAGGGAAATGGGGACCCAGGGGCAGGTCAATGAGGACGGTAGAGCAAAGGGCCTGCTTCTGCAGCATGATAACAGGATCCACACAGCACCAAACCAGCAACAGGGGTAAAGGGACCAGGGAACAGGGAGTGGGAAATACACTGGGATCTAGTCACTGGACCCCTCTGGAATGGGGATTTGGGAATTCAAGACCCAGGGGACATTTAGTCAGGATGGTGGAGCAAGGGAACTGCTTGTGCAGCATGCATTAAGGGTCCTGGCCACCCGAATCCCAGAGAAGAGGTACCAGGCCAAATCCATTTTTTTTTTTTTTTTCGAGGTAGGGTCTCACTGTAGCCCAGGCTGACCTGAAATTCACTATGGAGTCTCAGGGTGGCCTCAAACTCATGGTAATCCACCTACCTCTGCCTCCTGAGTGCTGGGATTAAAGGTGTGCACCACCACGCCCTGCTCAATTTTTGATACTTCAAAAACTTTGGAGTTTTTGTGACTCTAAATAGATTCATTGTTGTTTTATATAACTTCCTTATATGATACCTTGTTTTACATTACAGTGAGATTTTGTAAAAATTAGTACCTACTAATTATTGTTGTCTCTACGAGACTTAAAATGTTCTTTATTTCTTGCATCATGAAGCATATATCAGTGCATTTTTGAAATAAAGTCAATTGTGAATTGTTCTAAAACTGAAATACATATATTTGAATGAGTTACCCTAGCAAAATATTACAATGTTTGAAAAATGCATACTAATTAACACAGTGTGATTTTGACACAAAGTAAATAAATAGATAAATGAATCTGAATATGTGTGTGTGTGTGTATCTGTAAATGAGGGTTTATAACTTTATGTAGAACAAAAGCTTCATCACACATATAAACATGGAAATATTTTGTTCTATTCAACAAAAAGTGCTGAAAACAGATTATGAAGAAATTTTATGAGATATTGATTTTATTCTAGATAAAATTCAAGTTTTAGTCATGATGTAAATGTGAACACTATCCATCTAATATTTTGGTAGTGCATGTAATATCTTTATAACCTTTGATAATGAACTGTATTATTTAACTTGAAAGCATCACTAAAATTAAGGGATGTTAAACTAACCAGATTATCATTTCAGTATGGAAAAAATTACAAAACATTCTAACATAACAAAAATATCTCTTAGTAAAAAAATTATGAGTATGAAAGTATATACCATAGACTGATTAAAAATATTAGCATGTCATATAACTAAAATAATATGTTATATAGAAACATGTATGGATGTAGAAAAATAGCATAATGGCCAAATGGATACAAAATATGAATAGGCAACTAATTCACAGACTAAAGGCAACCAGATGACCAATCAACATCAAACCACTGATGATAAGGGAAATGAAAATCAATCATATAAAACCTTGTCACATGAATGGCATTAGCAAAATTTTAGGTCTGTCACTAACAAATTCTGTTAAGAATTTAGAGTAGTAATGGCTTCAAAATGCACATAGGCATTGTCACATTTTTGGAGAAAATTTTGTCACTGCATAGTTAAGTTCCATATCTGCCTCCTCTATGTCCATATGATTTAGCTTTTAGAAAACTCTAACATATGTGCAAGAAGATGTGCAAAATACTCATTGAATTATAATCATTACAGAAGAGAAACAGTCCAAACTTACATGGGTAATTTTGGTATGTTCATAGAGGAGGTGAAATTATTATGATGTGTGACTAAAGTGATTTGGACCACATATGTTAACACATGCCAATTTAAAAGGTAACACAGGGTATTAAAATTTGATATATTAATCCATTTGTATAAAAATTTAGAATACAAGTGACATAAAAATGTCTATCACATCTTAAGTAATGAATAATGTTAGAGTATTGCTCATCATTAGAAATAAAAAATTCTGTAGTTTCTCAACTTTCCCTCTATTTATCAGTGTTAACATCAGTAATCATATGATAGATATATTCGATATTACTGAATCTCTCTTAAATCTACTAGTTCTTATTTTTTAAAGGAGGAAACAATATTATTCTCCTCACTGCTTTACAAATCACTAGATATTCATATCTTTTGAGTGTGCAAAACAATATATGGATTTTTTTAATAATTTTTTCTCCAAGTGATAAGATAATTTTCACACTGGTAATTGCAGTGTCAGAGCAGACAGGATTAAGTTTATTCATGAGCTAGAAATACTGAGGTAGAAGAGGATGGGCATTTCTTAGTTCATCCTTCTCAGCACTCAGCACCAACTCTTGCTTGTCTGTGCTCTCTGCCTGGCAATTTTTGGCTTGTTTAAGTCACAAAGCTGAATACTAGTACCCGTAGGTCTATGTCCTTTAATATATGAGTTTGTTTGTATTTTACATTATGTTCTCCCTTTTCCCCACCAACTTGCATCTATATAAGCAGGGCATAAATTGTCAATTCAAATGTATTCCTCTGTAAGGTTTCATGATGGCCCTTGCAGGAATCTGGACCACATATGGTACTAGAGACAATCACATTCTCCATGCTGCTTAATTCAAATGATCATTTGTAACTGAAGGAGTTTAACACATCATAAAAAGGAAAGAAGTAATAAATATTTTAAGAATGTATATGTACTTTGTTTCTCAAGCATTCCGATTCAATCTTTCTAGCAAAAAGTATCTTCAGGCTGGAGAGATGGCTTAGCGGTTAAGCGCTTGCCTGTGAAGCCTAAGGACCCCGGTTCAAGGCTCCACTCCCCAGGACCCACGTTAGCCAGATGCACAAGGGGGCACACGTGTCTGGAGTTTGTTTGCAGTGGCTAGAGGCCCTCGCGTGCCCATTCACTCTCTCTCTCTGTCGCTCTCAAATAAATAAATAAAAATAAAAACAAAAAAATATTTTTAAAAAAAGATTTAAAAGAAGTATTTTCAAGTAAAGTAAGTTTCCAGTTGTTTTCCACTACATAACTGAAATTGGTTACTGTAGCTGAGTTTCTTCTTATGTGTATCAGACAAGTGGAATTCTTGAGAAGAAAGCAGCAATGAATGGACGAATGACTTAGAATAGTCCTTCATAGCCCTTCACTGTGACCTCAGTGCTGTCTCTGAGCTCTGAAATGAATGTGTAAATTAGATGCAAGGTATGAGCTGTTAAAAGCTTCAAGTCAGCCCCCAGTTTAAGACATGTTTTCCAAGGGAAAGTGCATAAAGTATTCTGAGATTTTAAATTCTTAATATAAAAAGTATAAATGGTATTTTCACCCTCGTGCTGATTCCATCACCACAGATTCTAAGTTTCTGCTTTGCTAGCATGATAATTATGCATATCATATACAGATACAAGTCTCTCAGGGATCACAGTTTATTCACAGTCATCAAAGTGACAATGATAGTGGACCATGTATTTTCTCTTTGCAAAAGGAAGCATATAGGGAATTTAAATTTGAATAGCCTCTCATCAAAATCTCAGTTATAAGCAGATATTCTCTTTTCCTTCTATCTTCCATCAGAAGCAAGAAGGGCACATGTTTTGATACTATTATACCAATAAACATATGTGCTTCAGCAGTTTTAAATTATAAGTTTTGAGAAATAATCTAAGGGAAATCAAAGTCTCTTCCACCTCTTTCTTGAAAGAAATGAAATGGGCTGCAATTATATCCTTTTTGTTATAAGGACAATATCAATCTTGACTTTGTATCACCACAAATAATTGCTATGACTTTGATATATTCTAGTTATAAATGAGTAGTTTTGAAATAATTAATCTGTGGGCATATTAGGAGCCAGCAGATATATCTTCAAAGAGTCTTCATCTCCTGGCACAGTGGGCTCATACACAATGGATAGCAGATGGTAAAAAGTGATACACAAAACTTACTCTCAAGCTCAGCTGCCAATGACAGCTTCCAGGGTTACTTGTATCTTCTATCTTGCACCGGTGCCCTGTGCAATGCTACATTCAAATCCCATCAAAGTCATCACATAATCTAAGTTGGAGCCATGCAAACATTTTGACAAATATCAGCTCTCTATTCTATGTAGATATACTCTCCCCAAGGGCTCTCTTTTATTAGAAACAATAAGGACAACATTACAGCTCTGCATTTTTCTTGACATTAAGATAGTACTACAAAATGCTTTATCCCTTGGAAACAGAAATGTCTATTGTGTATGGATGTAAGCATAACAGCTTCATTTTCCTCATCTGTGTTTTATTAAGATAAAGAGAAAGCATATCATGGATGAGAAACACTACAATACAGAATTAAATTGTTACATTGTGTTGTTTCAGTTGATTTAAAAAATATTTATTTTTTAATTTACTTATTTTGAGAGAGTGTGTGTGAGAGAGAAAGAGGCAGATAGATAGAAAGAGAATGGGTGTTCCACGGCCTCCAGCCTCTGCAAATGAATTCAAGACACATCACCACCTTGTGCATCTGGTTTATGTGGGTCCTGGAGAATTAAACTGGGGTCCTTTGGCTTTGAAGGCAAATACCTTAATGGCTAAGACATTTGTTGCAGTAAGGTTCACATTGCTGGCAGAAAACACCTGGAACCAAGAGCAGCCTGTGGTGGTGGTGGTGGTGGTGGCAGGGGTGGGGGTATTTTGTCTGAAAGACTAGAGGGGAAGCTCCATGGTGACAGATGAAAACAGTGACATTAGCAGAGGGTGGATATCACCTCCTGGCCAACATCAGTAGACAACAGCAACAGGAGAGTGTGCCAAACACTGGCAATCAGAAGCTGGCAATAATACCCATAACTCTGTCCCCAATAATACACAGCCTCCAGGTGACTTTAATTTCCAAATTGCCATCAGCTAAGGACCTATCATTCAGAACTCCTAAGTTTATGGGGTACACCACAATCAAACCACCACACCATCTTTCCAGCCCTGTTTCAGTTTTTCCTCGATTTTATCTATAATATTCTCATAAACTGGGTTTGATTTTATAATGCCTAATCGTGTTTTATAGTTTAGGATTGACAGGCCTTCCCTGATCACTTGATCCTCCAACAGCACTCTCTGAATAGCTTTATCCTTACATTTATCATAATATACTAGGTATATTAATTGATTGAGTGGGAAACACTCACCAGAGTAATCAGCAAATTTATTTTAATTCTCCTAACTACATGCTGACAAATGGAGTAGTCTTCATCCCTTTAAACTGTCCTGTTCCGGTTCCACACAACAAATGTCACTTGAAGCTTTCCTGGGGAGATGTAAAGCCACGTATGTTCAGCTCACACAAGCCACAAAGGACAGACCAAAGCACAATTTCACCAAATCCGTTTTTTGTGAATTAATGAGTATAAGATTTGAGCGTGCCCAAGACCATGCAAACCACTCTGAGGCAAAGATGAAAACTTTTTTTTTTTTTTTTCAGGAAAAACACGAGCTTTCAGGACTGACTCTCAAGAGTGGAGCACAGCCTACCTGAGATACCAGATCGTCCTCTTTATAGGACTTCCTTAGCTGGGGGAAGGTGAGGAAGGGAAAAGAACTCCTTTTTTCTTCACATTAGCCATTTCAAATAGCCAGGGTCTGCGACCAGAACATTGAGCCTGTAATTTAGGAGATAAGGGGGCAGGAAACCCATGACCTGGGGGTATTGCGAAGCAAGGAAGGGATAATGGTTGGTGGGGGGGGGGTTCTTGAGGAATGAGGGTAAGTCTCTGTTGCCATCCAGCTGTTCTTGGTGACTCCATTTTGGGAGCCTGTCTCCACTTAACAATGAGTTTATTGGGGCCACTTACAGTGCAACCTGAGCTGTTATTTATTGGAGCATGGGTGATTTAAATGCAGCTTCATCATAGAAAAACCCACTCCAGCAAAAGAAGGAAAGTGCATGCATCTCTTGAGCACACAGTTACCAGAAGTCCTTCTCTGGAATTTATAAGTGAGGGATGTGCCTTACACCCTTTTCCAAGACTTGTCTTCCTGAGCATTCCGAGCCTTCCGCTGCCCACTACCAGGAGGAAATGTTCCATGTCAGAGAAAATTGCTATACATCACTGGTCAGCCTCCCCTTCGACATTTGTTTATTGCCCCTATAGCCTTGGGAAGTGGTCCTGTGACCTTTTAAGTTTTTTCTCCCCCACACTTGATCTTTTGAGCCTCCTTACTCCTTCAAGAGGGAATATTTCAATTTGGAGGAAGCTGCTCTGCAACATAAGCTCTTAAATTTAACAAGATGTTCCCCGAGGGATATTTACTTGTATTTTTATTTATTATTTTGTTGTAAGGAAACCAGTCAAATCTCTGACTCTTGTCAAAGTGCATGTGAAGGGAGGTAGAAGAATAGCTGCTCTTCCTGAATTGCATTTAAATCAAAGGTGAGCTGTAGGACTTTTGTCCCACTCAATGCTTCTCCATGGGGAAGCAGGGTTATTAGCTCCTACACTCGCCCCCAAAAATCCCAAAAACCCCGTATGCAGAATAGGGCTTCTGTGTACTTGATTGTGGACAATTCAAGCTACTCTAGTTATGTTTATCCACACTATTAACAACAGCAGCAAAACTAAACTAAAGGAAAAATAATCTGAGGAAAGAAAATTCAAATCAGTGTCATGTAGAATGACTCCTTTTTTTTCATAAAATTATGCCTTTCTTTGTCACATTTCCCTCCTTAGAATGTAAGCCCTTGGAAAGTAAGCCTTGTAGGATTTTCATTTTTATATTTCTATATGACTTGAAGTACTATATATGATAATAAATGCATGTGGAAGAAATGACTGAGATAATTTCAGCATTGACTTAAACTCATGGGATACTTGTTTCAATACTAACCTAGATATAACAATGTTTACCACACCAGGACTACACTACATGCTTTAATATTATGGTCTTGACCCTCAGCTAACTTTTCAAAGCAGTTGTGAAGATCATTACTACATTATCAGACAAAATAAATCACCCAAGTTCACACTTTTGAAAACAGGGTTGTTCTGCTCCCTAGATTTGATTACAAACTTTATAGTATTTTTGACTATAATATATAGTCTATAACAAAGCACTCAGATAATATTGAAATTCATTCAACTGTCTATTGACACACATGCAGATATATATGTCACAATTATATGGCACGACACATGTGTTTGTAATATATGTATATAATATAAATATATAATATGCACATTATAAGTAAATTATCTAATTGTACTTTTCTAACGTAAGTCTATTAGAGCAGTGAGAGAAATTACCTGAAAATGACCCTACCTAAATGTTGAACTGCATTGGATCCTCTTTCAATCTTAATTAGAGGCATCTACTGAGGCTCAGCTTCCTAAGCAGTTTAGAACTTGATAATTTCAGCTGGGATGACAATACATCCAAGAGATACATTTTTCCTAAAGATGTGCATCAGTAGTTTTACCAACTTTTATTCTGCTGATAACAAGAATTATTTTTTCACTGTCCTGACGTTATGTTTCATCACTGTAATGGAATCTGTATCTATTAGGCAGAGGCTTGGTGTGCTTCGCGAATGGATGATGAGATGCTGGGACGTTATGTATCTCTACTCAACTTCCCTGACTTAAAATTCATTTCATAGATAGTACTAAATTTAAGATAAATTTATGTAATAGTGTGATGCCATGCAAAATAAAGAATAATTTTGATATTTGATGGCATTAATAGAAATGATTATGAAATATCACATTTATGAAAATTTTATCATGATAGAATTATACAAATGTCCTTTCTCTTCTTGTCTTTTCTATACTTAATCCTGTCTTTCAAAGGCTGAAATCCTGATACGCTTTTCAACTCATTTTTTTATGGTCTTTGAAGGTTTAAGAAGGAAAGATGGAACGGGGGAGGGAGGACAAATGTGGAAGGAGGAAAACGATGTAAGCAACTACTAAAGGCCTCTGACAAACCTGATCCTCTTTGGTAGTCAGTGAGATCGATGGTCATTATCATGACCATTTCCAAAGAAAAATTACCCCCACTTCATCCATCAAATCAATATCTGCTCAGAAGAGGGAAAGTATCATAGATTGTAATCAGCAAGCTGTTCAATAAATCGTCTGACTTTCCAAGCCACATTCATCAGATCCTATTTTAACTGGTATTAATGAAACATAGTCACCAATTATATTGAACATTCACTTCTGTTATTTTAGAGATATTTTTGGAAATCCCTAATCATAAGTTATCATTTACAGTTATACTGAGGTGAGAGACTAAGTGGAGACAATATTAATGTGCTTCATAAATAATGCTTAAAGTTTATACAGAATTTTGAAATGTATGAATTAAATATATATTAAGCTGAGAGAAAAATCACATTAACTTGATGAAAATGATGCAGTATTGTTATGTCTTTAGGGTAAACCTGTTGGCCATCCGTGTTTCCTCTACTCTGTTGACACATATGTTTCCTGCACTTCATTGTTTGGATGCCTTTTATATATTTAAAAGGAAATTTTCAGTTTATTTCCATGGCTTTTTCTTTCACAAATTATCAATGTTCTCCCAGAATATCCTGGTGAGAACCCACTGGGCAGCAGGTGCTTTGCACACTCTGCCTGATGAGGTGAAGCAATTTGAAGCCACTGCCCTCTTCTATACACAGGAAAGTACAAAACCTAGATTGTCCTGAAACAATATCTTCTCACATATCTTTCCTGTATGATTTTGGTACTCAGCTGATTTCATCTTTGCTAAGGCCCAGTTAGATTCCCGCTAAATGTGAATAGAGATACAGAGACATCAAGCAAAGAATTATTTGCCTTCTGAAAGTAATTGGTAAGTATTGAATAAGAAGATGATATGCAAGGTATGAATACCAGAAGAGATATCAAAAGATACTAGGAAAATCATTTTGAAGATATGATTATTTAGAGCAAAGTGGGTTATTTTTGTTTAACAGTATCCTTGTTACCCAATGAGGCGGGGGTGGGGGACAGGACCTAAGGTCTCCAAAGGTGCAGAGCGCTTAACAATTCTTCTAAGTTACTTGATAACCTCAGTAATTCAGTCCCCTCAAGTAGGTATCAAATGCCAATAACTGATGCTGGCTATCAGACACTCGGATAGAGTATCTTGAAAAGCTCATGTTTAAACTGCCACACCACAAGCAAATGAGAATCATCCAGTTAAAAATAATGTAAGGCAACAAATACAGCTGTCTTATTCACAAGACCTATAAAGGTACACAAGAAAGAAGGAAATCTGTACATTGGAAGAAACTGAGGTAGATCAAGTCTTTAGTTCTAGAAGTTACTGAGCAGTAGTAAAATGGAAGGAGAGAAATAGATTATTTCAGAGATTTACCTAGGCTTGGTCATAATGGGACATTTGCACCACATTAATGTTTAGATTTGTCTTCAGATGATGAGAAAATTGAATTTGACTATGAAAGGGGGACATAAGATTTATGTGTTACATTTATGATTATTAGTGAAATCACTTCACCAGAATTGGACATACCTGGACTCAGTCATTATGCTCTCTCCTCTGTGGCCCTGTGTGCCTCTGGGTGATCTGAATTTTTCTTCTAATGGCACTGTTTCATATACATTTCCAGCATAAAGCATGGCACTAAAGCTAATACTCTTTCAAGATGTTCTTGTAAAATGTTGTGTTTTTTTTTTTTTTTCTTAGAAAAGGAAAAGTGGCAGGGGGAAGGGTATTTAATGTGATTTCAGAGATGGTTAGGGTTTGTTCAAGCATAATAAAAGTTGTTTGGCTTGAGCAGATGAATGAATGTTGGGAACTTGACTGTCACAAACTACATTGCAGAAGACACAATTTTGCTAGCAGGAATGAACTCAGTTTCCAAGATGTTTTTATTTTACATTTTAATTAGCATGTAATATTTATTCTTTGGTACAAATATATGAAATATTGAAAATGCATAAGAGTACATGGGAGATGTAAAAAAATAAATCCTGAAACTTCCAGACTAACCACATTATATCCTTTTACAGACAAATTCTATCCCTCAGCCCAAGATGGCAACAATTGTCATGATTGATTGGTTGATTGAGTGAATGTCTTTCAGGTTCATCCATGTTGTATATATTATTGTCTATGTTCATATTATTGAATATGTTTAACAGATTACAACAGAGTATAATTTACATAGCATAGAATTCTCATACTATCAGTATGCTGGAACCAACTGAACTGTTGAGAGGATGATATAAAGTGGCATTGACAGGAATAGCAAATGCTGCTTTGTGGTAAATTTAGGTACTGATGGAACTATTATGACAATTGAGATTGAGAAAATTCCTATCACCTCAAAAAATTTCTTTAATTCCAAATGAAATAAAAACATATGAAAATAGTCTTGTATCTGTCTTTTTTACTTGGCATATCTTTGTAGATCAATTATTTTATATTTAGATTTTTGTTCCTATTTCTTGAGAAATGATATTGTATTCTCTGGATATAAATTTTGTCCATATAGTCTCCACTTATGGCAGCAGAGCCAGTTTCCAGCCTTTATCTATTATAAATAATGCTAGCATAGATACTCATGGACAAGTTCTTGTGTAAATGTGTTGTTGTTTTCCTTTTGGGTAGGCTTCTAGGAGATCACTTTTGTGTTATATAGTAATTTAATGCTTAAAGCTTTAAGAGAAATGTGGTCATACTATACTATATTCCTGTCACTAATGTATCAGATTTCTAATTTCCCACCCATTGGTTTAAGTGGGAGTTTGTAAGGTTTTATTAACCATTGTTACTGATGTTTAGTGATATAGTTTTTCTAAATTTTTATTTTATATACATTATAGCAGATTATCCACTATTGTACCCTCACCCCAACTCCTGTTCCCCTGGAGGTCCTCCTCTTTGGGGTTCTGGAAATCACTATGGGGTCATGAAGGCCTAGATAGGGTAGCAGGGGACATTGCCTCAGGGTATTCCTAGCACTTTGTGGCTTTTACAACTTTTCTGCCTCCTGTTCTGCAAAGTTCCCTGAGCCATGGCAGGTCTGTTAGAGTGGGTTTTAGTGTTAAGTTCTTTGTACCTTCCACATTTCTCCCTGTACTGTGAACTTAACTGGCATTTTTTTCTAGTTTTTAAAAATTTATTTTTATTAGCTATGAACATATTTAATATGTAAGCATATTGGTACCATCCTTTCCTTCTTCCCTGACCCTTTTCTGAAGAGTCTTTCCTTTTGGGGGATACAGATCAACTTCATGGAGATTGCAAGTCATGAATTGTGGGGGCAGCAGTCAGTTATTGGGTAAAAGCAATGTCTCTGACCCAACTTGTGGCTCTAAAAATATTTTCACCCCTTATTCCACAAAATTCCCTGAGCCAAGTTGGGTGCATTTTAAGTCTACTTCAGTGATGGCACTTAAGAGCCTTGGGATCTCATGGTTTGGTAGGTGTTGAGTGTCTGCAGTATCTATATCCTTCACCCTTATGCTGATATCAGATTCACTAAGAAAGCAGCACTCTTGCTCATTTCCCCGTTTTCTCTGTAGATTCAGCTGGGACCAGGTTGGAGTGAGCTGGGTCTTTTATCTCCTCAGGTCCAGCTCCCTTCTTCAAAAGAGAATCAGATTCTCTAATTGAAAGTGAAGTCAAAACTGGTTAAATGGGATCACCATTATTAATTTAGAGAAAATTCAAAGGGTGTAGACCCTATTATAACCCAAGATTAGTGGTACCTTGATACTGGAAAGCAGAATCATTATCTGGATATAACTTGTTTCCCAGTTAGTCATCAGTTATGAGGAAGAGGCAATGACTCTGTGAATAATGTCCCAACTTGTGGTTCTAACAATCTTTCTACCTCCTCTCTGTGAATTTCCCTGAGTCATGTTGGGTTCATTTTAGGTGTACTTCAGTGATGGGTTCTTAGGAACCTCTGGATCTCTGGTTTGGTAGGAGTTGAGTGTTCTCTGTGTCTACCTTCACCCTTGTGCTGATATCAGGTTCACCAAGAAAGCAGCATGCTTGCCCATTTCCCCAATTCCTCTGTGGTTTCAGCTGAGGCCCTGGTCAAGCTTGATGGACTGTTTCTCTCCTCAGGTCCTGCTTCCATTTGAAAATTAGAAGCAGATTCTCCAATGGAAAATGAAGCCAGCACAGGTTAAATGAGATAACTATTGTTAGTTTAGAGATAATTTAATGGATATAGGCCCTCTTGTAACACAAGATTGGTGGGAGTTTGATATTGGAGAGCACATTTGCTATCTGGATATGATTCTGTCTCGTTCCCCGGCTCCAAATATGGGTTCCTTTCCACTGAGTAGTTGGTTACCCACCATGGCTGTGTGCCACTATTTCACTTGTTTCAGCATCACATCAGGTTGTTTGCTTCTGAGAAGCTTGGACCTGAATTGCTCAGAGAGATGCTGGCCACTCTCCGCAGTAGCTCATGCAGTACCTACTTGTACTAGATTGGCTGACTGGGGGACTTGCTCTTTTCCAGATTCCAGCCAGGTCTCTCCATGCTGTGTACTGACAAGCGTATTGTGTCTTAAGCAGTAGGATCTCACCATTAACCTCAAATGCCCTGACAGAAGGTTGTCTTTTTTTGGCGGGGGGAGGGACAAGGCTGGGGGGAGAGGGAACCTTGTCCATCTCTCAGATCAACAGCTCATTGTGGGTGTTAACCACATCCTGGTCCTGGGAATTATAGGCCACTGCCAAGGGAAAAAGAAAGAAGAAAAAGAAAATATAAAAACGAAAAAAAGAAGAGATAAGCTGGAGAAAATTAAAGTTAGGGTTTGAGAAGAGAGTAAAGGGAGGGGACATAAAACTGGAAACAAATGGAACTGATACCATAAAATCCTATATCCTGGAAGACAGATGAAAATGTTGAACCCTCACCAGGACCTTAGAGGGAACACTCGAATCAAAGGGACCTGGAGAAGGGGAGATGAAACTTAACCTTAATTTTCTCCTCTTTTTAAAAATATTTTTTAGATTATTTATGGTTTTTATTGACATTTTTAGTTAGTACAAATAATAGCTCCTGTTTTGATATCATCATAACTGTATACTATTGTACTTTGCTCATACTTATACACCAATTACTGAACTTTTTCCCCAGACTTGATGGTATTGCTCCCCACTCTCAGTTTTCCACTGGTTTTTATGACATATATATTTAAAACTATTTTTTGTATAAGAGAAAACATATCCTATATATAGACCATTAAATTTCAATATAGTTATTAATATGATTTAGTACCATGTTGTTATTTGAGTTCTCTATCTGTGTTTCTCATTAGTTACACATTTACAATTCTTGTCTTCTTGTGCATTATTTAAATCTTTTATAAAATTTCATTTTAACTATTTTGTTTTGACTCATCATTTTCTTATTATTTTCTCTGATGCTTACATCACTTATATGATATAATATATAGCAGAACATCATGTGCTATCCCATTAACAAGCACAATTCTATGTTTTGAGTACTAGTTAAATGTACCTAATTTTAGTCAAATATTAGTTTAATATTATTTTTATATACCAGTTAAATATAGTTAATGTAATTTTAAAATTGAAAAATGAAAAATACCAAATCTGTTACTGTGTATATCCTTTCAATTGTCATTGTATCTTAAGAATTTAGTAGAGAAAGTCTATCTTTAACCATCTGGAATAAATGTATTTCTGGTTTCCTTCTTCATGCCAAATCACCCTCAGTTAAAGTTGCCTTTTAGCATGAGTGACTTTCTTTAGCATTTCTTGTTAGTCAAATATAGTGGCAATAGATTCTCCTGGTTTTTCTTCATTTGAAAGTGTCTGTTTTGCTTTTTTCTGCAGAATGGACTAAATGGAGAATGGACTGCTGACACTTCTGCTGTTCCAGAACTTTAGGAATGACGACCCCCTTTATTTTCTGTTCTCTACCATCTTTGGTTTGTTTTGACAAGACACCTTAATGCACTCAACTTTCAGGTCCCCCATGTGGTGTGTCATTGTCACTGCTAGCTTTAAAATTAATTTTTACATTTGAGTTTTAGTTTTCACTATTTAGATGATACTAAGCATGGTGTTTCTTGAATTCACCCATTTGACAGTAAAGTACCCATTTGAACTTTTGCATGCTCAGCTTGTCAAATTAAGGAAGTTTTAGCTATAATTTTCTTAAATATTCTTCTTTGCACCAATCTCTGATCTCCTCAAGATAGAATGTTAGACTTTCTAATATTACACACTGTGTGTGTGTGTGTGTGTGTGTGTGTGTATGTGTATCATATATATATATAACATATATATGTATATAACTTCAAATTGGTACAAATTTTCCTCCTTTTGGATTATATGCTGGACATTTGCAATCATATTACGGAACTTTTGGTTCTGTTAAAATGTTATTTGCGAGTGAATTCTTTTTCCATCAAACACCCTTATATTTAGAATACGAGTTTAATCTCACCTTCTGTATGCAGTGATTCTAATATTAACTTTATCTTTTAAATCCATTGTTATGCCCTTAAGATATACAAGAACTACTATGAAGCTGACCCAAGACTTTTTTTTTTTTATTTACATATTCAGGTCTCAAAACCTCTATTTCTTTGGGTCTGATTCATGTGAAGGCAGCTTCTGACATGGTGCACCTGTGTATTCATAGCTTTGCTAAATTATACAGAGGATTAGTAGCTAGGCTTCTTTACCTTTCTCTTCTTTATTATTCCCCTGTACTCTCTATATCCAAGAAGTCATTTTTAGCCTTCTATTCAGACATAAAGTTTGATTTATTTAAGAAATTTATCCATTGTGACCTTGTGTAGTGATGGGCAGGTAAGGGAACCCTGAAGATAACAAACAGAAAAGACTGGGAGAACTATTAGCTCCTTAATATTGCTATTTGGTCCTTAATAGAACTTTTTCTTGGTATCTCTAGCCAGAGGGGTTGAAGTTTCAGAACTCACATTCTTATTTGTGTTGGAGTAATACATCTCAGTAAAGAAATCAATCTCATGTAAAAGCTGGATATCAAATTAAGGAAAAAGAAAGAAAATTCCAAGAATTATGATTTTCAAATATTAAGTTATTTTCCCTGTCTTCTTATAAGTGTTTATTTTTTGTGTCTTTAGACTTTAGACTTTTTTAAATTAATTGGCATTAATTCCAGTTCCACTTGATGGAAGAGATACAGTGTTGTGGGCTGCTATATTTGGGCTAACTAGCCCTAGAAGAATATAACATAGTTTAGATGGAATGATGAAAACTTCACATGGTTATCTTTAGTTAGGTATGTAATTCTGTATATTCTGCTTCTATTGAATTCAAGTTTATACACTATATAGTAGAGTTATAATTTGGTTAAAGTAATACAATTTGTCTGAGGGTCACAAGTGGTGACTTTTGAGAGGAAGGAGGGAGGGATGGCAGGAAGGTGGGATAGAGGGAGAGAGAGAGAGACATTGTGAAATAGATTATTGGTTATAAGCAGCATTTTTAGTGATATTTTAAATTGTAGTATCATTATTTATTTATATTAATATAGTTCCATTGTAAAAAGTGATGTGTTTTATCACTGAATTTTCATATGTCTATCTTTTGAGCTTTAATCATATTCACATACATAGGAATACATAGTACACTCCCTCACTGGTTCTTTTCTTCTCAAATATGTAGTATTTGAAGGGAGAATTAGAGTTCTTTGCAATATAGATGGAAAAAACATGTGAATTATATGTATGCTATACGGAAATAGCAGTATGGTTTGTTAACACTGAAAATGTGGGATGGCTAGAGAAATTAAGGCAAATAAGATTTTGTTAAGAAGAAATTGTTAAATATATAGGCTCCATTAGGAGATCAAGAATAATAATAAACTTAGCTTAGGGAAAATAATAATATTAGTGAGTTTGGCAAAGGCAGTTTAAGCAAAGTTATTGGGGAAACTAATGATATATATGATTGATGCATAAGAATGGAATTAGAGTCCATGAGATCTGAAAATGTTATCAATGAGCTTATCTATGAAAGGAAAAAAATGCTGTAATAGCTGGAGTTACAATATTTTTTGGAGAGCTTAGATAAAATTTTGTTATAGCTTAGTAACTTAGGAAGAAGCAGTAAGAAAGGAAAGACAAAAGAGATATCAGAAAGATAAAATGCTACAGAGAATGAAATCCCTGGATGACAACAGGAAAAGGGGTCTAAGCAAAGGTGGCAACATCAGCTCAGAATGAACAAAAGACAACTAACTCTTCAAAAACAACATTAACACTTCCCTCCTGAGTTCCCACTGGACCTTTTCTGTCCTTAATTCTCTTTCTGAACTCCATCCTGGCTTCTCCTGGGAGTACTTAAGTACTGAACCAGTAGCATATAAATTCTCATTCCACAGTCTATTTCTGGGGAATACACAAGACAACTCTAAACTTATTTCACTGCTCCTGATTTCAAATTCTTCAAAGGGTCTGGTAAAATGCTGATTTTACATTTCCGTTTTATTGTAAAATAACTATCTTGGACAATACCATCAAACGGAGACCTTTATTTCCTCAGATACCATTCTGTCATTTTTCACTGTTTTGGTAAAAAAAAAAAAAAAAAAAAAAAAAAAAAACCACAATCACCTCAAGGCATAGAATGATTATTTATTTATGATTTCCCTAGACTTACATTATTTTCTCTTCCTCTGTGGAACATAGACAGTCTTTAATTTTCCCATACTAGATGTCTCTATTTTAACTTCTCAGGTAGACTAATATCTGTATCATATATTGATTATTTATATCAAGAAAAGCTCAATTAATAAAATGGCAATGACAAAAACTGATAAACCAGGTAAGAAGGCAGAAAACAATGACAAGACAGTAAAAAGAATGAAATTCCTGAGATGATGGTCAAGGAAACAATCAAGTATAGATGGAGACAGTGAAGAATGGACAACCACTAAGCCACCTCTCCAGCCATCTCTATAGACTTATCACTTCCACATATACTCTTCTCCTTAATACCTGAAATTGTAATTAAATGTGATTCTGATTTTGATAATTTATAAAATATAACTTTAAAATTCTTATGTTTCAAGCTGGAGAGATGGCTTAGAGGTTAAGCACTTGCTTGTGAGGCCTAATGAACCCAGTTTGAGACTCGATTCTCCAGATGCACAAGGGGGCTCACGCATCTGGAGTTTGTTTGCATCTGGAGTTCGTTTGCAGAGGCCAGAGGCCCTGGCGCACCCATTCTCTCTCTCTATCTGCCTCTTTCTCTCTCTGTCTGTTGTTTTCAAATAAATAAATTAAAATAAACAAAAAAATTAAAAAGTTTTTATGTTTCTATAAATTTATTTGAATATTAACCTTGGAAAATGAAAAAAAATAAAAAAGTAGAGTAGTCACACAATATTGTATATTATAATTAATTTAATTAAAAAAATTACACTTTAATTCCAGATACAGGACTACTCTGTTGTTGGTAAATGAGAAGCAGGTGATAACACTTTAAATATATATTCTCACATTGAAACTAATTGGGTAAATTTGTGTGAGTGACCTAAAAAAACAAATGCAATGAAAGAAATTTTTTTGGAATTCTCTTAATATATCACTTCAATTTCAACGACTATTTTTTTTTTTTCAACTTCTAGCTGCTGGCATCAAAGGACTAGAGAAATGGCACTGTCCTTAGCAATTTCTCATGAATGATTCCATATGACAGCTGTTAAGGACCACAGTGTGACACACAGCAGATACCATGGCACATGCTGTTGGACTACTAAGTTTAAAAAGTTCAGAGCTGTATATGGGCCACTTTTATTCTCTGGTGGGGTGTTCTTGCAAAGTTAATTGCATAACACCTTGAGAAAATAATTCAGCTTCCAATTTATGATGAAAGGTTGATGAGATCTTGATTTTATGATACCAACATTTCTGATATCATAACACTATTATTTATATTACCAATGAACCTCTGTATGATGTCTAAAAGTTTGCCCAGTATTTGATGGAAATATCTTCATATTTTAAGTTATGCATTTTTTTCTTTGTCAATTTCTCTCTAACCAAGTTTTGAGATAACTATGATAGGAGTTTTTAGATAATATATTGTCTCAAGCAGTAGATTTCAGGCATTATTGCTGGTGTTTAAAGGACAGTCTTGGCTTCAAAGTCATAGCTCCAGCCCAGCTCTTCTGGGGTGAAGTCAGGTGTTCATATCATACTCAAAAGTGATGCTTTTGTCAGAATAACTATTCTACATGCTTTTAAAAATAAATTCTAGGAAAATTGCAAAAGCAGAGGAGTTGTGGTATTTAAATATTATAGTTAGACTCCTTAAAATATGTGCATGCATAATTTTAATGAACTTATTTTTAAATATAGATGTAGATTCCAATACTATCACATGCCTTTAAAACACTAATCTGAAGTAACTCTGTTCACTACTTAAGTAGGTTATGATCAGTTGACAGCAAAGTTACTGAATACTCCAGTAGTCTGGATATAAGCATAGCATGTTAAAATATGTTAAAATAGTGACTCAATTTACTTGAATGTCTTCTACGGTGTTATAATTACTCTTTACTGGAAAAATACATAATTTATGCATCTCTGTGTCTTCTTTTACATATCTAATCACTACATACACATATATTTTTGTTAACTTTTTGTTAACTGGGAAGTAATTGCTGAGAGGTTCTTCTAGGGGGTTTCTGATTTTTTGACTAAAACATGATTTTTAGTTTTTAGTTTTTAGTCTTGAAATTGCTTTGAAATTGAATTGTATACTTCTGGATGAAGATTTGACATGAAAAGTTTCAGTGTAAAAGTATTTGTTTGGTACTTGTGAATTAAGTCACAGGAAGAAAGCATTTATAATATTTGATATTCACCTACTAGATATGAAACATGGGAAGAAATATGAAATTTACATATAATGTGTTATGACTTCTGTATTTAAAAACTTACATTTCTCTAAGGTAATTGGGATCAAATGTAAAGTAGTGAGATGAGACAGCTTTTTTTTTCTCCTTTTTTTTCCATGTATAGATTAGAGGAACAACTATAGGAGAAAAAGGAATAATTTTATGGGTCAATGACACAACATGGTATCAGGAAATTTGAACTGAGCAACCTCATAGGATGAACTCTTACTGGAAAAGTTCACAGATGAAAGGATAGCTCACCTTTCATTATAAGAAAAAGCACATCTGTTAATTGTCAAGGTTATAGGCATAAAGTTCAAGTAGTAGGCAACTGACTTAAAGTAAGCATATCTTAGCATTGTTTATAAAGGCAAATCATCAAAGGAGTTTGAACTTGAAAGAAGAGTATTAATTTTTCCTATCTAAGGAAAGAGCAGAGATTATGGGTGGAATGTCACCTTTAAACAAAAATGAAGAACTGAGAATATCTGAAGACAGCATATATATGATTAATGCAATATTTCTGTAACTAGGGATTAGTGCTATTCCAGGAAAGGCATGTGCAGCATGGATTAAAAGTTCAACTTGGTATTCCAACATGCATGGCACTGCTATGCTGATGGAGAAAAGACAAGACTTACCATGAATTTACACTACTTGAATCATGCACTTCCCATGTTTCTTGACAACAATTTTCTGTCACATACTCTACGATACTATTCCAAATAGTCTTGGCATGCCAATAGCTCTCATTAATACCTCTGAAAGCTTCATAATTTTTTTTTTTGCCAACTTGTAGGAGAAATAAATACATATCTAAGAAGGACAGATTACACTTGTGAGGACCAAGTAAGCATTTAGGTAGAATTGACTCAACAGTATTGAAGACAGGAAATAATCATGATTTATAATTATTATTATCTACATAATTAAAAAAGAAAAAAATGTCCAGAGTGATACTACATGCCTTTAATCCCATCACTTGGAAGACAGAGGTAGAAGATTGTCCAGAGTTTGAGGTCAACCTGAGACTACATAGGGAATTCTACATTAGTCTGGGTGAGAGTAAGACCCAACTTCAACAAAAAAAAAAAAAAAAGAAAGAAAGAAAAAGTAAAATGAAGCCAGCTTTATTTTTTTTTTAAATTTTTTATTTATTTATTTGAGAGTGACAGACACAGAGAGAAGGACAGAGAGAGGGAGAGAGAGAGAATGGGCACGCCAGGGCTTCCAGCCTCTGCAAATGAACTCCAGACGCGTGCGCCCCCTTGTGCATCTGGCTAACGTGGGACCTGGGGAACTGAGCCTTGAACCGGGGTCCTTAGGCTTCACAGGCAAGCGCTTAACCGCTAAGCCATCTCTCCAGCCCTGAAGCCAGCTTTATTGACTAGTTTATTTTTGGAGGTAGGTATAATCATATGTTTAAGAAGACTTACTTTGATTAGCTTCTCACAGTAGGAATTAGATCTGAAGAACACATTTTGAATAATAAAAACATAATTCATCACTATACATATTAATAATATTACATTTTTAAAATCAAAGTTAGTCTACAGGACAGTTATAAAGTTAGGAAATAGAAGCTGGGTAGACTTTAATCTTTTCTTATCATAGAGGATAGAAGCATATGAAAATAGTTATCTAAAGGCAATAAATTTAGGATCATATTGTCTAAGAATGAAGAGAGAAACCCTGGTTATAGGACAACTAACTGGTTCAGTGGCTTTGACAGAAACTCTTCATGGCAAAAAGTAGGAATAACTTCCTAAAAATAACTTCATATAAAAGCAGAAAAAATATTGACTTTTTTGCCCAAAATGTCCACACCTTCTTTGTGTCTCCATTTATATGTGTGCCCATTCATATGTGTATGATTACATGTGTGTATGGGTATTCACATATATGTGCTTGGTCATGTAGAGACAAAAGGGCAACCTTAAGGCCCATCCACCTCTTTTGAGATAGGTTTCTCGCTGCCCTGGAATTCACCAAGTAAGCCAGAGTGGTGGTCCAGCAAGACCCAGGCATCCGCTTACCTTCACCTCCCCAGAACCAGGATTGTAGGCACATGAACCACTTCTGGACTTTTTAGACTTTGAGTCTGATCACAGGTCCTCATGCCTGCATGGTAAGTTTTTCACCCACTAAACTCTCTCCACACCTTCTACCGCTTTTAAACGTTAAATGCCACATTCAACACACACACACACACACACACACAAACTCACACACACAAACTCACACACACAAACAAAAAACTAGGATATAATGAAACAATGAAAATCCATCATTTTTTTTAAATTAATTAATTAATTTGAGAGCGACAGACAGAAAGAGGCAGATAGAGAGACAGAAAATGGGTGCACCAGGGCCTCCAGCCACTGCAAATGAACTCCAGATGCATGTGCCCCGTTGTGCATCTGTCTAACATGGGTCCTGGGGAATTGAGCCTCAAACCAGGGTCCTTAGGCTTCACAAGCAAGTGCTTAATTGCTATGCCATCTCTCCAGCCCTCCATCAATTTTTGTAAGGAAAGAGTTGTGACCTAAAAATGTTATATTGCTACCATTTTTTTAAAATATATATAGGGTTAAAATATATATGACTGGAAAAGATGAAGTACTTGTACATATTTTGAAATCATATTACTAAAAATAATTATTTTGCTCCTTTCTGTGTAAGGTCTCATTTTGTAGCACCTGCTGACATCACATTCAGTGCAGCCAAAAGCAAGCCTTGAATCCTTGCCTCAACCTATCAAGTGGTGAAATGATTCATGTGTATTGATATACCTAAGAAGATCATAACTACCATGTATATTCAAGAATTAATCCTCCCTTCATTTTTAAAGTTGATTTTTATAATTTTTAAAATTATTTTTATTAGCTATGGGCATAAATAGTATATAAACAACACATGTTGATACCATACTTTCCATCCTCCCTGCCCCTTTTCCAAAGAGGCCTTTCTCACTGGGGATACAGGTCAACCCCATGGGGATTGTGGGTAATGCATTGTGGGGGCAGCAGTCAGTCATGGGCGAGAGGTCATGTCTCTGTGTATAATGTTCCAACTTATGGCTCTCACAATCTTTCTTCCTCCTCTTCTGCAAAATTCCCTGAGCCATGGAAGGTGAGTTTAAGTATGCTTCAGTGATGTGCTCTTTGGAGCCTCTGGTCTCTGGTTTGGTAGGTGTTGAGTGTCCTCAGTTTCTATCTCCTTCACCTTTGTGTTGATATCAGAGTTACTAAGAAAGCAGCACTCTTGCTCATTTCCTAAACTCCAATGTGGTTTCAGTTGGGGCACGAGTGAAGTGTGCTGGGTCATTTATCTCCTTAGATCCCACTCCCATCTGAAAAAGAGAAGCAGATTCTCCAATGGAGAGTAAAGTCAGTACCAGTGAAATAGGATAACATTATTAATTTAGAGGGATTTTAAAGGATGTAGACCTTTTTATAGCCCAAGATTAGTAGAAGCTTGACAATAGAAAGAAAAATTCAAGATATGGTTTACTTTCCACTGAGTAGATCTGTTAGCCAATCCAAGAGCAGTTGGTTACCCGCCATGGCTGTGTGCTGCTATGGAACTTGTGTGAGCATCACATCAGGTTGTTTGCTTCTGGGTAGCTTATACATTGAGTTGCTCAGACAGATGTTGGCCACTTTCCCCCAGAAGCTCATGTCGTGCCTTCCAGAACTAGATGGGCTAATTATCTGGGGATTGGCTCTCTTCTAGATTCCAAGGTCTCTCCATGGTCAGTGCCTACAGAATATGGAGTCTTCAGAAGTAGGGTCTTACCATTAACCTCTGGTGGGTAATCAAATGCTCCAATAGAAGTCAGTCTTCTTTGCTTTGGGAGACCTTGAAGGTCTCTCGGATCAACAGCTCGTTGTGGGTGCTAACCACATCCTGGTATAGGGAATTATAGGCCAGCACCATGGGTTGGGGGGATAGAAAAAAGGAGAAACAGGAGAAATTTAAGGTTAGGCTTCATCTCACCCTCTCAAGGGCCCTTTGATTCAGATGCTTCCCTTAAGGTCCTGTGGAGAGCTCAACCTTTTAGTCACACTTCCAGGATATAGGTCTCTATAGTACCAGTTCAATTTAGGTTTAGTTTTGTGCCCCCCCAACCCTTCCACTTCCATCAAGTTCTACCCTCCCAATTGTCCAAGCCTTGAGATGCCATTCAGGTATGTCAGCAAGTAGGGCTGATCCAGGTTAGGAACCACAAATGAGTGAAACCATGCTGTGATTGTCTTTCTGTGATTGTGTGAGTTTGCTTAGTATGATCTGTTCCAATTTTGACCGGTTTTCTAAAAATTTTGTTGTGTCATTTTTTTCCTTACTGCTGAGTAGAATTCCATTGTGTAGATATACCACATCTTGGTTATCCATTTATCCAGTGATAGGCACCTGGGTTGATTCCAGTTCTTAGGTATTATTATGAACTGAGCAGCTATAAACATGGTTAAGCAAATATCTCTGAACATAGGGGTGGAGCTTTTAGGGTAAATGCCCAGTAAGGGAATAGCAGGGTCTGTTGGTAACTCTATATTTATTATTGTCAGGATTCTACATATTGATTTCTATAGTGGTTGAACCATCTTACTTTCCCACCAACAGTGAATGAGTGTTCCTATTTCTCCAGACCTTCACCAGAATTTGTTTTCATCTTTTTTTTTTTTTTCTGTTTGCTATTCTTACTTGGGTAAGGATGAATCTTGTAGTTGTTTTAATTTGCATTTCCCTAATGGTTAGGGATGTTGAACATTTTCTTGAGTATGTGTGAGCCATTTGTAATTCTTTCTCTGAGAACTCCCTATTTAATTCTCTACCCCAGCTTTGGAATGGAATGTTTGATTTTATATTATTTAGTGTTTTGAGGTAATTGCAGATTCTAGATATTAGGATTCTGTCAGTGGTATTGCTGGTGAAGATTTTCTCCCATTCAATGAGTAATCTACTGGCTCTACTTATGGCATGTTTGTCCATGCAAATGCCTTTTAGCTTCATAAGATCCCACTGGTTGAGTGCTTTTTAATTTCATGGGCTACTGGGATTTTTGTTCAGGAATTTTGTTCCCAGTCCTATATCATGGAGAGTGCCTCCTATTTTTTAATTCCAGTATGTGAAGACTTTCAGGTCTTATATTGAGGTCTTTAATACATATGGACTTGAATTTTGTATAGCAAAATGAGTGTGTGCAATTTCATTTTTCTGCATATGATCATCCAATTTGTCCAACACCATTTGCAGAAGATGCTCTCTTTTCTCCAGTCTACATTATTGGCACCTTTGTCAAAGATCAAGTAGCTACAGTTACTTGACCTAAGGTCTGAGTCTTAAATTGTGTTCCATTGGTCTATGTTTCTGTTCTTATGCCAGTACCATCCTGTTTTTCCCCTGAGGATATGTTGATATGTTTGAAAATCCAAGGCCTGCTGCCATTCCATATAAATTTTGAGATCCTTTTTTCAATCTCTGTTAAGAATGCTGGCATTTTTATTGGTATTGCATAAAATCTTTATATTGCTTTTGGTAGGATTGCCATATTCACAATATTAATTCTATTAATTCTATCTATAATTCTATGCAGGTGCATGGGAGGTCTTTCCATCTTCTCAAGTCCTCTTCAATTTCTTTCCTAGGTTTTTTGATGTTTTCATTATATAGGCCTTTCACGTCCTTGGTTAGTGTTATTCCAAGGTATTTAACTTTTTTTTTTTGTTGTTGCTATTGAAAATGGGATGGCCTCACTGGTTTCTTTCTGTGTATATTTGTCCTTTGCATATGGAATAAGTACTTTGTTTGCATTGATTTTGTATCCTGCCACTTTCCTAAAGGAATTCATCACCTTTAGAAGTTTTGAGATGGAGACTTTCAGGTCACTTATATATAGGATCATGTCCTATAGGGATAACATGACTTCTTCCTTTCCAATTCATATCCCTTTTATTTCTATATCCTGTATTGTTGCTTGGGCTAGGATTTCTAGTACTATGTTCGAGAGCAGTGGTGACAATGGGCACACCTGTCTTGTTTCTGATCTCAGTGGGAACTCCTTGAGACTTTCTCCATTAAATATTATTTGGGCTTTAGGAGATTTATATATAGCCTTTATTGTGTTGCAATATAAAGCCTCCATGCCTATTCTTTCTAGCGTTTTGATCATGAAGTGGTGTTGTATACTGTCAAAAGTCTTCTCTACATCAATAGAGATGATCATGTGGTTATAATGGTTAAGTTTGTTTATGAGATGCATTTCATTGACTAATTTCCATGTGTTGAACCATCCCTGCATTGCTAGGATGAAACCTACTTGATCAAATTGGATAATGCTTTTGATGTGTTGTTGAACTTAGTTTGCAAGGATTTTGTTCAGGATCTTTGCATCTAAGTTCATCAGGGATATAGACCTATATCTTTCTTTTCTTGTTCATCTGTTACTGGTTTTCATATTAGAGTAATGCTAGCTTCATAAAAGGATTTGGGAAGATTCCATGCTCTCCAATTATGTGAAACATTTTGAGGAAAATTGGTTTCAGTTCTTCAATGAAGGTTTGAAAGAATTAGGCTCCAAAGCCATCCAGTCCTGGACTTCTATTTTTGGGAAGGTTTTTGATTACATTTTCAATCTCCATGGATGTGATAGGTTTATTTGGGTGATTAATCTTCTCCGACTTTAGTGTTGGTAGGTGGTCTGTATCTAGGAATTCTTCCATTTCTTCCATATTATTTATTTTGTTCAGTAAAGGTTTTGGAAGTATGCCCTGATGATTCTTCCAATTTCTTTGATGTCTGTAGTAATCTCTCCTTTTTCATTTCTTATTTTGTTGAGACTTTTTGCTTGATCAAATTGGCCAGGGGTTTGTCAATGTTGTTTATTTTTGGAAAATACCATCTCTTTGCATCATCTATGTTGAAAATTGTTTGCTTAGTTTCCAAATAATAACTTCTCTAATTTTGACTATTTCTTTTCATCTGGAGCTCTTTGGGTTGGATTCTTTTTGTTTTTCCAGTGCATTTTGGTGGATCATTAGGTTATTAATTTGGAATCTTCCTGTCTTTGTAATGAAGGCATTTAGGGCTAAGAGGTTTCCTTTAGGCCTGCTTTCATTGTGTCGCATGTGTTTTAGGAGGTTGTGTTTTAATTATCATTCAAGACTAGGCATTTTCCATTTTATTTTTTGATTTCTTCCATGACACATTTATTGTTTAAAAGAGTGTTGTTTAGTCTCTAGGAACTAATGGAGTTCTTGATGGGTCTCTTGTTATTAATTTCTAGCTTTAGAACATTGTAATCTGATATGATGGAGGGAGTTTCTACAGATTTCCTGACTTTATGAAGGTATGCTTTAAGGCCTAATATGTGGTCTATTTTGGAGAATTTTCCCTGGGCTGCTGAGAAGAATGTGTATTCTTTAGAGTTGGAGTGGAATGATCTGTAGATACCCATTAGGACTAGTTGACCTATTTCCCTGTTGATTTTCTTTTTTGGCACATATATATTTATGTGGGTAAGAAATGGCCATCCTGGGCTGGAGAGATGGCTTAGCAGTTAAGCGCTCACCTGTGAAGCCTAAGGACCCCGGTTTGAGGCTCAGTTCCCCAGGTCCCACGTTAGCCAGATGCACAAGGGGGCGCACGCGTCTGGAGTTCGTTTGCAGAGGCTGGAAGCACTGGCGCACCCATTCTCTCTCTCTCCCTCTATCTGTCTTTCTCTCTGTGTCTGTCGCTCTCAAATAAATAAATAAAAATTAAAAAAAAAAGAAATGGCCATCTTTGTCCTTTTTCACTACTTTTGCTCTGAAGTCTATTTTATCAGATATTAATACAGCAACATTCACTTTATAAAAAAAATCCATTTGCTTGGAATTATCATTTTCCAACATTTCACCCCAAGGAGATGTCTATCTTTAGTGGTGAAGTTGGTTTCTTAAAGACAACAGATAGAAGTGTCCAGTTTTTTATGCACCCCGATAACTTGTGTTTTTTGATGGGTCAGTTAAGACCATTAATATACTGTGAGGTTTTAAATACTCCCTGCCACGATGAGGTGTTGTATGGGGTTTGGTGCTTCCTTGTGTTTTGTACTTTTTATAGCCTAATGTATTTTGGTTATTGTGATATTTTTCTTCTAGGCTCTTCAGATTGGGTGTGGAGTATTCCTTCATGTATTCTCTGTAGGTTTGGCTTTGTGTTCAAATAATCATAAAATTGATTTTTTCCATGGAAAGCTTTTCTTTTACCATCTATTATGAGAGATACTTTTTCTTGGTAGAGTAGCTTGGGTTGGAAGCCATAGTTTTTAAGACTTTGAAGTGTTTCAAATGCAGACCTTTCTGGCTTTCAGGGTTTCCATTGAGAAATCTGATGTAATTCTGATTGGATTGACTTTGTATATCATGAGTTGTTTCTCTCTTATTGATTTTAACACTCTCTCTTTGTTTTTGTTCTTAAGAGTTTTAGCTATGATGTGTCTTAGAGAGTTTCTTCTTTGATCCTGTTTGCTGTTCTGTGATGTTCTTGTATCTGGATGGGCCTCTCTTTTGAGAGATCCAGAAAATCTTCTCCAATAATTTTGTTGAATATGTTCTCTATGCCTCTGGTCTGAATTTCCTTTTCCTCTTGATTTACCCATAATCTAGATATTTAGTAGTTTTAGGGTGTCTCACAGTTCCTTCATATTCTGTTCAGCTGATTTTTTTTGAACTTAATGAAGTTTGTGGTCTCTTGATCAATTCATTCTGTCTTTTCTTTCAGGTCAGAAGTTCTGTCTTCCATATGGGTAACTCTGTTGGTGAGGGATTCTAGACAAGTTATTATAAGTCCTATTTGCTTTTTGTTTTCTGTTGTGTTATTTTGCATCATGTCCATCTCTTTTTCTGAGGTACAATTTTAGTTCGAGTTCTGATTGTCTTGATGCATCCTGGAATTCATCTGTACATTTGATCAAGTCTTCATTAAGCTGAATCAATCAATTGTTGAGGCCTTCCATTTCTTGACTCACCTTTAATTCATTCATATACCTTTTGAGAGTTCTAACATTTTCTTCAATCAAGTTAAGCCTATTTTCAAAAGCTGAATGCTCTAAGATATGATTCTGTTCAATTTCATTGATATAGTGGTTGGTTCATTGAGAGTTTGCTTCCAGTTCAGTGAATCTTTTGATCAGGGCCCCACTGGTTGCTGTGTTTTAATTTTGGGAATGAATTTCTGTTGATTGCTCTATGACTTCATTGGAGGCTTCCATTGTAGGACCAGACATCCTTTTTGGAGTTCTCTGACTTTTTTTTTTTTTTTTTTTTTTTTGCATTGTGGTCAACTCATTTTAGGGAGACTCTTTATTTTAATGAGGAGTAAGCAAGTTTTTGTCCTTTAGCCTATGTGCCCTCTGGCTCAGGTGAACAAGGATGTTGGTGTCCAGTGGCTAGTCAGGATACTAGAGCAAAAGGCCTGATTCCACAGCCCACACAGCGAGGAGGCTTTCCCAAGCAAGGCACAATGGGACCTACCAGGACCAGGGAACTGGGAGGAGCCAGGAAACAGAGATCTGGCCTTTCACTCCACACTGCCATGTCTGCCCACACACCCTCCAGCACAGGGTACCTAGAACAGGGAGCTGGGAGAAGCTGGGAAACTGGGATCTGTCCTACTCACTCCATGCTGCGCCAGTCCACACACAGTCTCTATCAAGGAACCCAGACCAGGGATCTTGGAGGAGCCAGGAAACAGGGATCTGACCTACTCACTACAGGCCACACATGTCCTGCCCACACAACCTCCTGTGCAGGGAACCCACTGATTTTTATAATTTAAAAATTACATATTTCAATAAACATCAAGCAATTTATTTGTAATGATACTACATAAAGTTTAGACTTATATACTTTTATTTTCTGTAATGGCATATATATATATATATATATATATATATATATATATATATATATATATATATATGTATTTTATTTAAAGAGAATAGTCACATTTCCCTTTCTTTTTTATATTTTATTTTCACTTATTAGAGAGAGAGAAATAGACAAAGAAAGAGAGAGATAAGAGAATGGGTACTCCAGACCCTCTAACCACTGCAAACAAACTCCAGATGCATGACCACCATGTGCATCTGGCTTACATGAAATCTGGAGAATCAACCCCTGGTCCATAGACTCACAGGCAGGTACCTTAACCACTAAGGTCTATCTCCAGCTCAATATTCATATTTCTATTAGAATGCTTATATATTTGTTGACAAGTGACTCCCAAATGAATAACCAAAATGAACTTAAAATTACACTCTGGAAAGGAACCGATATCTGGAACTAGGAACCAATTCAGAATCGTTTGGAAACAAAGATTATGCTCTCCAAGGCCAAACTCTTACTAGTCTTTGGCTAAAAGAAGGGATAGATCCATCAAATTATCCCTAAATTAATAATGCTTATTCCATTTGACTTATGCTGACTTCACTCTCCATGGAAGAATCTGTTTTTCTTTTTCCGAAGTTGGTGAGATTGGAGGGGATAAACTACCCCTGGCACTTCAGCCAAGCCCCAGCTAAAACCATAGAGGAATTGGAGAGATGAACAAGAGTGCTGCTTCCATGGTGTGCCTGACAATCAATGCCAGAGTCAAGGAGACAGACGCTGAGGATACCTAACACCTACCAAAGCAGAGATCCAGAGGCTCCCAAGCACATATCATTGAAGTAGACTTAAAATACACCCATCAGGGGGCTGTAAGGATGGCTTAGCAGTAAAGGCATTTGCCTGAAAAGCCAAAGGATCCAGGTTTGATTCCCCAGAACACATGTTAGCCAGATGCACAAGGGGCACATGCATCTAGAGTTCATTTGCAGTGGCTGGAGGACCTGGCACACCCATTTTGTCATTCCTTCTACTTCTTTCTCTGTCAAATAAATAAATAAATGTAAAATATTAAACTAATACACCCACCGAGGCTCAAGGATATTTTAGAAGAGAGGCAGAAAGATTTTAAGAGCCACAGGTTGGGACATCATGCCTAGAGGCATTGCCTCCCCCCAACAATTGACAGTTGCTCCCACAATGTATAACTCACGACTCCATGGGGAATTCCAGCAACCCCACTGAGGAGTGTTCTCAGCAGAATGATAGCAGGGATGAAGGAAAATTGTACTAACACATGATGTATCCATACAGAATAATTGTATACCTAGCCAGGAATGAAAACAAAGAAGACTTATATTACAAAGTTCATCTTTAAACATATGGGGAACCATAACTATTATAGTATTTTGCCTACAATCATAAGAAATAAACATGCACCTTTTCATTCTTCTACCTTATTTCTCTGAGACAAAGTCTCTCAATGAAACTGGAGCTCACTGACTTTTGGATATACTACATGACCAGGGATCTCCATCAATTCTATGTCTCCACCTCCTTCATGACTGGAATTATATACATGAGCAACCACAACCCACTTTTTCTTTAATGTGCAAGGTAGGAATTGAATTCAGTTCCTTACGCTTGTACAGTAAGTTCTCTTCTCACCCACTAAGCCTTCTCCCTGATACTTTAAAAACATTTTGAAGGATCTCAGAGAAATAAATGCATGCCCCAAATTTGAAGAACATTTGATATATATATATATATATATATATATATATTTTTTTTTTTTTTTTTTTTTTTTTTTTTTTTTCTGAGGTAGAGTCTCATTCTAGCTCAGGCTGACCTGGAATTCACTATGTAGTCTCATGGTGGCCTCAAACTCTCAGTGATCCTCCTATCTCTGCCTCCTGTGTGCTTGAATTAAAGGCATGAGCCACTATGCCTGACCTTGAGAAATTATTTTTGAAAAGAAAAAACAACATTTTCTCTTAGCTATTTTTGAATGTGTAGGTTGACAATATTTTATTTTAATTGATACTGGTATATACCCATAAATACCTATGAACAACTCCATGTGTAAACATAGCTATAATTGTGTGTGATTGGAGGAATATATTCTCATTAAAATTAGTATCTGATTATTAACTAGTACAATGCCAAAATAAATTTCAAGGTTATTTAAATATGTAAAAATAAAAGGTGAAACCACAATAATTTAAAAGAATGTAAAGGTGATTTTCATTTCACTCATTTTGAGGTAGAAAAATATTTACTTCTTTTCCAAAAATTATAAAAATTGTAAATGTAAATACCAATAAACTGGGCAATATAAAAATAGTTTTTACATGAAAAAGTATCCCATAAATAAGTTATAAAGCAATTTTAAACCTCAGAACACATGGGCTGCAAATATAGCAAACACTGTGTTACTGCCTTATGCAGAAAGGTCTTAAAATAGATGCAAAAGAAGGAATAAACCAATAAAAGGCCATGAACTGAAAATCCTGAAACATTCATCTCACTCAGTAGTAATGAAACAGGCTAAAATTAAAATATATGTTTTAATTTCCCATTGTGAAACTAGCTAAAAATTATAATGCATAATTCTCAGTATAGCCGAGGGAAGGAGAGAGTCCCTGTCACCAAGCAGTGTGATGTTCACAGCATGAAAGTTACTCCACTGGAAATCAATATTAATAACTTTAAAAATCTCCTTTCTTGGGCTGGAGAGATGGCTTAGTGGTTAAGTGCTTGCCTGTGAAGCCTAAGGACCCCGGTTTGAGGCTTAATTCCCCAGGACCCACATTAGCCAGATGCATAAGGGGGCGTATGTATTTGGAGTTCGTTTGCAGTGGTTGGAAGCCCTGGTGTGCCCATTCTCTCTCTCCCTCTCTCTCTCTCTTTCTCTCTCTCTCTGTCTGTTCCTCTCAAATAAATAAAAATAAATAAACAAAATATTTTAAAAAAAGAAAAAAAAACTCTCTTGACCTTGTGATATTTTCATACAATTTCCTGGAATGACACAATTAATAATTAGATATTCATATATATACATACATATGATGTGTGCTATATATAACAGTTAATAAATTATTACACACCTCTCTATATGTTTATTTATTTTTAATTTATTTTGTGGTATTAAGATTGGACCCACTGCCTTGTACAAACTAGTCACGCGTGCTAGCACTGAGCTACACTCCATGTTGTTGTGTCTAAAAGGAAAAATCGGGCTGGAGAGATGGCCTAGCGGTTAAGCACTTGCCTGTGAAGCCTAAAGACCCTGGTTCGAGGCTCAATTCCCCAGGACCCACGTTAGCCAGATGCACAAGGGGGCACACACATCTGGAGTTCGTTTGCAGTGGTTGGAGGCCCTGGCACGCCCATTCTCTCTCTCTCTCTCTCTCTGCCTCTTTCTCTGCCTGTCACTTTCAAATAAACAAATAAAAAAATATATTTAAAAATATATTTAAAAGGAAAAATCACTAACAATCTCAATGGACTTTAGAACTAAGTTATGGAACATAAGAAAAAGAAACTATGAAAAATTCTATTAAAAACAATGCCTAAAAATATGTCGTCCCACTCTTCTTTCTGGAGAGATTAAATATAAGACAACATGACACCATGAAATACGAGTAATAAAATGTGAAATAAGATATATAACTAATGCCTTCCTTTTTACACCTTCAGTAGTTATCAACAAGAAGCATGTGCTCCTTTTGATGCCATTGAAAAGAAACAGAAATGCAAATATTAGGACTGAAGATGGTATGACATTAATGGAGAGCTACATCCTCATGCAATCTTCTTGAAACTGACCAAAACAGCCGTTAGTTGGCCCTCCAGAGATGAATGTCACTCATCACCTGTGGTTGCCATCATTATCAACCCTGACATCAAAATACCAGTGACAGGTAAGGGCATGTGCCCAAATTAGTTTTTATGTTTATCATCATTAATATATTTATAGCTATATTATATAGGTCATCTTATATATATATGCACACCCATGTGAGTAACTTAAGCCACTGAGTTCATGTGGAAGAGAGTGTCAAACATGGCTAAACCACAGTATTATTTGGGTGGCTTTTGAAAAATAGTATACTCAAATATTATCCATAGGTACTCTAAATCAGCAAGTTTAGCAGTATACAATGAACATCATCTTTAAACATTTTCACTCTTGTTTATGCTTAATTAAGTGGTAGGGATAGTTAAACATGGAATGAAAGAAGGATTTTCACTTCCAGAAAAATATTTGGCACAACGTGTAATAATTATGTAGTGATGACCCTACCATTTTTGTCTTGGTCCTCTTCTCAAAGTGATATACTATTACATGATAATTAATCTTAAATGATATGTAACAATAGTCTTTAGGAATTTTCAATTAAATGTTTTAGCAACTTTATAAGTGTTGATTTGAATTGGGTGGTATAGCAAGCCCTCTGAGATTATTAGAAAATTTTCTGTGACATTGATTTAGGTGTGCAAGTACCGGGGTCTTAGTGTGGTACGTCTTCCTTTTGGTGGGTAGGCAGGATATAAATGGGAACCTGGTAAAGAGTTACTCCTACTTCATATGAGCAGATTTCATAATTGGCCTCACTGCTTATCTACTGGTTTTTAATTTCATTAGTAGCAGTGATAATGTACAAGTCTGTCTTCCTGAAAACAGGGGTTGTATGATGTCCTCTCACTTTCAAATTTCTGTTTTTCTGTTTCTTACTGGTCAGCCTGTTACATGCTTCAATATGTGTAATGCTATTATTTTTCACCATTTCCTGTGGGGTATTTCCTTAGGGTCTCCAGTAAGAGCCTCCATCATGCCATATCCTCTTTTTATTGCAGAACTAAACGAAGCATGCCCCACAACATCTGAAAACAATTAACAATAATTGAAATGAGCTGCGGACTCTACTATTCTCATTAACTTTTTTATTCCATCCTCCACACATTGGAGAGAATCTGATCTGAATCTCCTATCTGCTGGCCTCCTGCTGGCAGGAGAGAGTCCCTTTCCTCCCCAGGACAGATAAAGGGCCATCAGATTCCACACTGAGACTGTTTTCCAAATGACCAGGCAGGGAAAAGGCCTGATGGCTGCCAAGTGGCTTCTGCAGGAGGAGACATTGCACTGCTCGCTGTCTTTGAGCAGCTGCTTTATGAATTAATAAACATCTCTGTGAATATGCACACACCCTTATTAGCAATTCACATGCACATTAATCAAGCTTCTCACATATGACTCAGGAAATTAAAGTTAGCTTTTCTGTTGCCTTTATTTGAGAGAAAGAAATAGAAACAAGAGTGAGTAAAAGACTAACAGAAGAAAAACAAGGAGCAGAAGCTAAAATTTTTCACCTCTTTTTTCTTAATGTATGGAGAACTGAAAAAGTCAAGATAGGCTTATATTTCAAATGTCTTCATTAAGATGACTTAAACACAGAAGATTAAACACATCAAGCCCTCTATTGTAGTCCCTGTGATGGTTTCTGTGATGTGATCAAAGTAACATGCAATGTTTTTGTGTAGAATATAAAAATGACTATCAAGAGTGAAAGCAGGTGTGAGTGGGTCCAACTGAAGGAAAAATGGCTGCTAAAGTGTTTGAGTCCATCGGCAAATTTGGCTTGGCCTTAGCGGTTGCAGGAGGCGTGGTGAACTCTGCCTTATATAATGTGGATGCTGGGCATAGAGCTGTCATCTTTGACCGATTCCGTGGAGCGCAGGACATTGTGGTAGGGGAAGGGACTCACTTTCTCATCCCTTGGGTGCAGAAACCAATTATCTTTGATTGCCGCTCTCGACCACGGAATGTACCAGTCATCACTGGTAGCAAAGATTTGCAGAATGTCAACATCACACTGCGCATCCTCTTCCGGCCTGTCGCCAGCCAGCTTCCTCGAATCTACACCAGCATCGGCGAGGACTACGATGAGCGCGTGCTGCCGTCCATCACCACGGAGATCCTCAAGTCGGTGGTGGCTCGCTTTGATGCTGGAGAACTGATCACCCAAAGAGAGCTGGTCTCCAGGCAGGTGAGCGATGACCTCACAGAGCGAGCAGCAACCTTTGGGCTCATCCTGGACGACGTGTCCTTGACACATCTGACCTTCGGGAAGGAGTTCACAGAAGCTGTGGAAGCCAAACAGGTGGCTCAGCAGGAAGCAGAGAGGGCCAGATTTGTGGTGGAAAAGGCTGAGCAGCAGAAGAAGGCAGCCATCATCTCTGCCGAGGGCGACTCCAAGGCAGCCGAGCTGATCGCCAACTCCCTGGCCACCGCGGGGGACGGCCTCATCGAGCTGCGCAAGCTCGAGGCTGCCGAGGACATCGCGTACCAGCTCTCTCGCTCCAGGAACATCACCTACCTGCCGGCCGGGCAGTCCGTACTCCTGCAGCTGCCCCAGTGAGGCCCGCCCTGCCTGAGCCTCCTCGGCTCCCGACCTCCGGGCCACAGCCCTGATGGTTCTGAACACCACCACCGTCCTCCTGTCCCCACCTCAGAAATCACTGTGAAATTTCATGATTGGCTTAAAGTGAAGGAAATAAAATCAAATCACTACAGATAAAAAAAAAAATAAAATAAAAATGACTATCAAAAGCACACTATTTGTGAGTGGGAAACTTTTAACTCTGTGTTTGTCTATCTTACAATGCAAAGTACTGACCACTATACCAACATGGCTCTTTGCCTATCTCTCTTTCTGAAGAAAGGCCAGGGAAATTTAGCTGAGAAACAATTATTCTTGGTGAGATATTTAACCTGATTCAGTGACAGGAATGAGGAAATGAGATCAGCTCTTACCACGAGGAATGACAGATGCCAGCTTTGAGTCGTGTGTGTACATGAATGATAAAGCTGGGCATTTTGTTCAAGTGATGCTACTTAGGAAGATCACTGTGCAGGTAGCACTGTGGACTTGTATGTGTGACAAAAGGGAGCTCTGGGAACCTTCAAAGTCCAACTGACCTTTTATTTTTTCTCTGTTTCAAGATCTGATTTCCCCTAGGCTTGTACTAAAATGTTCTTCCACTGTCAATTGCAGAATATTGATATCACTATTTATTGTGGGCCACCATGCTGCTGGTGTTTGGAGACTTAGAACCCTATCAGTTGCTTCCTAGATGTTTGTGAGTAAACTAAGTGCACTAGAAGTACCAATGTTTTTAGGAGTCCTTTGTTGTGAAATGCATGGGTAAGTTTCACTATCAGTCCTGGTATTAGGCAATGCCATGCTGCTGTCTTCTGCATTTAGGGGAAGAAAGGAAAAAGTAGTACAAATCCTAATGTTTATGACAATAAACCCCAGCACTTACTCACCACTTTCCCTGTGCAACCATTGGTCTTAGTTCTGCACGTCCACCTTTTCCCTACGACCTAGCGTATGTGAAGTAGAGTTCTGCTGTTGTGTTCATGTTTTTCAGGGGAGAGAAGTGCAGCTAGACAGAACCTGATGCTCAGTGAACTCTGCCCTATGCTTTGGCTCATGCATCTGTGTTCTTAGCCATCTCACCCACAGCTGTGTGCATCTTGCCATATTGCCCTCAGCTGATTGTTGTGCCCAGTTCTGAAGAGAAGAGAAAACAAGATTCCCTTGAGGAATTGAGAGAGGTTTTAAAGTTTGGAAAGGAAGAAATCTGGATTGTGAGAGAGCTAGTGGTGGAAGATGAGGACTTAATAATCAGGGTGGAAATGCCAAGGCACATGTGCTCTTGTTGAGGAAGATGAACTGACTGGATCTCAGGGAAATGAGAGAGAAATAGACAGAGAGAGGCAGATAAGAAAGAGAGGGGCATGAACATGCAAGGGTCTCCTGCCACTGCAAAGACAGTACAGACGTGTGTACAACTTTGCGCATCTGGCTTTATGAGGGCCCTGGGACATTGAACCAGAACTTTGCAAGTAAGTTCCTTTCACTCCTTCCTGAATCTATCAATTTTGTACTTACATATATGTATATGTTGGCAGGCAACTTCTCTCATTTTTTAAAAAAATATTTTGTATTTCCTTGAAAAGTTGCAATACACCATGTTACAAATATATAAAGCTGTAAGCTCAGAGGCCCACATGACCAGAATAGAGTGCTCCCAACTTGGCAAAAAAATTCATATATGTAAGAAAGAAAAATAATGATTTATTGAAAATAAAAAAAGTACTCATTGCCATATTATTGTACTGTTTGCTCCTTTTCTAAGCATTGATGGGAAGATGTTAAACAGGGTGAAGAAATATATAAAGTTATGCAAGTGAGAGAAAAAAAACACTTGCTAGATAAAAATATATTTCTTTATGAGTATATAAAAGATAAAGAGGTGAATGGATGATCATTAGCATAATAAACTGTTTTCTCCCCACAAAGTAATTTTTAAAGGAGGTTTAAAAAATAGGTATATTTTATCTTGGTTTTAAAATATATGCTGATTCACCCATTAGCTTAGGTAAACATTTAATTAAATCCATTTATGAACTAACTAAATTCCTGCCTTCCTTTCTTTTCTTTGTCATCCTGTGGATTGAATCCAGGGCTTTTGTATGCTAGGCAGGTACTACCACTTGAGGTACATGGCCACTTCCAAAATTTTCTAACTAGTATTTTTTAAACTTAGGTATAAATTGTGTAAATATTAGTTTAATAAGCAATCATAGGACTTCTCTCCCTACTGACTAAGAGACACACACTCATAAATACTTTAAATATTTGATCTAAATGAAAGTGCATACTAGATTATGTGTTTTCTTAAAATGTAATACTTTCTCAAACATAAACCCTCTGTGATAGTGAAAGATCATCATTTGATTATATCGTAGACTGAAATAGCAGAAACAGCCTCACATGGTCGTACAGATATCTTCTGCTGAAATCATTGATATGGAAGGTCCTTTTGTGACTCCTGAACTCTGAGGAACAGAGAGTAAGTGTTACTTGAATGGTGTTCTGGGTGTTCTTCCTGTCTAGCATTGTGACTCCAACATTAAATCTTGCTGAATGAAGTGTAGTGAAGAAGGAAAAGATTCCCCAAAGGGTAGGAAAAGTTTGCACTGTGGCTTTGCTTGTATCTCATCTCCTTCTTTAAAATCTTGATGAAGAATAGTAAATATGTCTTCTCACCTAACTAGCTGTCAGGTAGGGATTATTGTGATTACTGAGTTTTACTTGTTAACTTGATTTGCTTGCCCAACCCCTTGAGATTTTAAACAGAAGGCAGCTGTTAAGATAGCAGTAATGAGATCATTGTGTCTTCCTAAACACATCAGGGATCTGGCCAGATAAACAGGCAATTCTTGTTTAAATCAGAAAAGCAAAGCTTCACTCCAAGCCTTAGCACACCTATCAAAGAACATACCTATAAGAAATTATAATCAAACATCATATGAGATTTTGCTGTTAAACACCATATGTTATATTACTTTCACTATAACATTTTTCTTTCAGAATTTGGTAGAACAAGGACCTACTTAAAACAAAACTGTAAAAGTGTGCTTCAGCTTTTCCCATATTCATCTTCACAAATATTATATTTTACAATGTAGAGCAATGGGCTATTTATTGAGTATACTACAAAAAAGTAACAGGCTAGGAATTCACTTGAGTATTATGCACAGTATAGGACTGTGGACTACCAGGGTCTCCATTTTGAGGAAGTCTTTTGTGATGAGAATGTTTCTTCATGGGCATGTTCCTGTGTGTAATTCCCATCATGTAAAGACCTGTCCTGATGGCTGATATACAGTTCTGGAAGGATTGTACGAGTTATTATGTGCATAATTTCCAACTGTACAATATCCCATGCAAATAAGGACCATGCAAATCAATGTTGGTTAATGAAAGTTCAGTCCTGATCGAAGGGTTGGTCACAGGGCACAAGCCTACAGCTCTGTGGTATCAGGTTACAGAACTCCATGGACCAAGCTTGGGAATACTCCCTAAAGGGACTGGCTTCATTTTCTGGTCCCATATTAATGATTTTCTCTCCACAATAACTTTATAACCAACATGAGTACCTTGCCCTTGAGGTTCAGAGGCCACAGAGAGAATCAGCCTGATGTCTTTGAAAGAAGCAGAGAGGTTTGGGCTCTGCTAACTTTGTTAGTGTTAATGATGCATTCTGATCAACTTCTTTTCTCTATATTCATATGAAAGAAAAAAAGAATCTTGCTTTGCTTAGCTGGATAGCCCTGCCCCATCCCATGATAGTTACTAGTTAGAGTTTTACCTTGGTAAATAAATGAAAAGCAAATTATCAAAAAAATTCAACAGTCTGATTGGTGACTAGGAAAAAAGCACATAAAGTCTCAGAATAATTGTTTTGGGAAAAATGCAGATGTTAAATTTTTATTGATGGTCTGGATGATCTATAGGGAGAGTTAATAGTTAGAGGAAAGTTTAAATGTTGCTTTAGGAGATTGCTGAAAGAGCCAAGAGAAAGAGATGAATGTCTGTAGACTCTTCTGTCACGATGCTCAGAGAGCTTGCTGCATCCTTTTCCCTACAGGGTGTGCTTGCCAGGCAGCTAGAGGCTCACATTGACGATCCTGTGTACTTGTGCAGTCCTGTTTTACAGACATTCTGTGAACTTTTCTACAGGACAAGTGTTTAGGAGTACGCATGATGCTCAGTGAGCGTTTTTGTTGTCACGGATAACTGGCATGCAAAAACTGGAGGTACAGATGCTTAGCAATGCTGATATTTGGAAAAAAAAAAATGTAGTAAATGTTAGCAGAGTTCGGATGAAAGCCTGTGCTCTGACAACCCAAACCCACCAGGTTTGGCAAGCCATCCTCAATAAACCAATTAAAAAGAGAAAAAAGAATAGTGGGAAGCATGATCACATTGGAAACAAGACCAAAGGGACCCAGGGATGCCCTTAGTCCAGCTTTGGGGCCCTGACTGAGGTTTTAACAGAAAACAAGGGGTATGCACAGCCCAGCAGTTCTAGGCAAAGTGGGGACTATCCTCTTCACTCCAGTCTCTATAGCATAATTCTCAAATCATCCCTGAGGCAAATTTTTGCTCTGGCTGGCTTAAGACTTCAGCCACCTTCCTGCCCCCTGCAACCCCAAAATAAGATTCCTAGGACATTTCAATTTCTTGAGGTCCATTGTTTCAGTAGTCTGACAGCAGGTATCCTTAGGACCTGCCCTTTTGCAAGGACAGTTACACAACAACTAGGTCATTTGGTAATGCTGACACAAATCACCTTACTAACTTCTCCATTACCCTTTGCCTGGGACACCAGGGACAGAGCTAAGAGACACTGAGAATCATTCCAATTATCCACAGGATAAACATACAGCGGTAGCCTCTGCTCCCCATTGGGTATGAAGTGCTCTCCACTTTTGCCTGCGCGCCATAAGAGAAGCTTCAAAAGAGGGCTCCATTAGGAATAAAGCAAGCTTTTCATGCCCTGCTAGCTTCTTTCTGCTAAGGGGCCCAGTACTTCCCTTCCTCCTGATATCAGAGTGGACTGTGCAATGAACTTTGTACAGACCATGTGTCCCACAGTTTGAATACCTGCAAGGGTTAGTTGAAATTGTGTCACGAAGGCTGGAGAGATTGTTTAGCAGTTAAGATACTTGTCTGTGAAGATTAAAACCCATTCTTGACTCTCCATGTCCCACTTAAGCCAGCCACACATGAGGGGGCAAATGCATCTGGAGTTCAAGTGGAGTGGCTGGAGGCCCTGGCATGACAATTCTCTCTCTCTCTCATTAAGAAAAAGGCCAGTCTGTTGGGCTTGCCTCAAAAATTAAAATTTAAAATTTAAAAATTGTGTCAAGACTATTTCCTTCCTTGAAACCCATCCTGGGTATGCTCTGAATGGCTTACACAATTCTGACAGGGGAAAGCATGCCTAAGAAGCCCATGCTAGTGGTCCAAATAGGATCTAATATCCTAGAAGAATGAGAGTCCTGAAGTATCCTGAGTTTTCAGAAGTCTTTGGAAGCCTGGAAATCTCAGGGATGCCATGGGCTGTCTCTGAGCACACATGAAGGTTAGAAAATGACCCATAACAAAAACAGGCCCACATAGATGCCAAGGTTTTTCCCAACATATTTCAAGTAAAGAACAAGGTCTAGGGAGCACAGAACCAAAGGAAGACAGGTCAGAACTAAGAGTCTTACACCTACTCCTCCTGAACTTTGTGATGTTGGAGGATGTAGTAAAGAAAAGTACTGTCTCCAAGACAAGCAGACATGTCACCCACATGGAAACTCTCACGCCAATGAAGGCCACTGGGCTCTAGAAGAACCAACCCTGGTTAGAGTACACTTAATAACTTTTATTTGCAAGTGGAGAGAGAAAGAGATAGAAAAGAGAGACAAACTCGGAGAATGGGCATGCCAAGGCCTTCGGCTGCTACAAATTCCATATGCATGCACCACTTTGTGCATCTGGGCTTATATTGGTATGGCAGAATTGAACCTAGGTCATTAGGTTTTGCAGGCAAGCACCTTAACTGATAATCAATCCTTCCAGCCTGTAGGTTACACTTACATATGTCTTCATTACCATAACAGAAAGCTACCAGTGATGTAACAACTACTTCAGTTCCTTCTCTGCATCCCTGCACAGGGAACAGCAGTGCTGGACACAGATCCCCATGTCCTGTGCTCCTATAACCACACTAGAATTTGCTGAAGAAGGTGGGGCAACACCAGAAGTGTTAGTTAACGGGAGCTTAGGAACCCTGTAGACAGGATGAAGCATGGGTGGAACACTAAACCTGGGGGTAACATGATATAAGATAGAAGAATTGTGAGAGAAATATATATATATATAACACACAGAACTGAGAGAATTTTCAAACTTAAATTTAATAAAGAGATGGACAGGGAGAATGAGCACATCCGGGCCTCTAGCCACTGCAAATGAACTTCAAATGTATGTGCCTCCATGTGCATTGGGCTTATGTGGGTCCTGGGGAATTGAATCTGGCTCTTTAGGCTTTGCAGGCAAGCACCTTATCTGCTGAGCTATCTCTCCAGCCCTTAATTTTATTTTTTACCTGATAATAACCTGGAAATTATGGTTACCCTTGAGTTGTCATTAAGGGATAGGAAGGGAAATTTTCCAAAATCCTTTAAAAATGTGGTGTCATGCACACAGTATGTCAGAAAGAGATGAACATACTTATATACTTCTACAATGTCAGAATTTATTCAATGACAATAAATTCACAAGGCATAGCAGTTTCAATGGCAGGAATTTGCCAGGTGCCCCCCTTTGCTTGACAGCTCTGGCTAATGCAAACATAGGTTCCTTTATTCCAATCTTAATTATTGATGTCAACTGTTAAATCACACATCACACACACAGTATATCTCTGCATGTACACGTATTATGTAGGTTACAGAGTGACTACAAAAGATGAGAAAGGCAAGAGTTTCAAAGAGTCCTGAGAGGCCACAGCTGACAAAATGCTTGCCATGCAGGTCTCTCTCTGTCTTGACAGATGACCTGCTGTCAGAGAGGCCTGGGGAGGGGCTGCGGGAGGGTCCTGAGGAGCAGAAGGCTAGGAAAGCAGCAAGTCCAGACATGAAGATGAACAGGCAGGTCGGCAGACAGGCAGATCGTATCTGAGTAGGAGGCATCAGCAGTGGGGACAGAAGCTATCACAGTGCATGGCATCAACTTCTTTTTCTTTTTCTTTCTTTCTTTCTTTTTTTTTTTTTCAGGCATCTACTTCTTCCTGGGCCCTGGTGGTAGTTATGCCTTTCTCAGTCAGATGTCACCAATAACTTCCTAGGACTTATTTTTCTTATATAATTTTAACATACCCATGTGCCCCTATGGTCCCGATTCACCTCCAAAATTTCCAGTGTGGCATCCTTCCTATTCCCATGAATGAATAAATCATTTATCATTATTGTCTCATGGGTGAGTCTGGGAAGGTTGTGCAATTCATGTGTCGTCCCAAGAGCAGAATTATCTTCCACCCTCAAAATGGAATACCAAACTATAGATAAAATGGAGTCCATTAAGTTGATTTAGTACAATATACCGGAAAGAATTCCAAGTTAAATGTGGAAAGTAATTGTTTCTTAGTGAGAAAGTGAAAACAAGACAGAGAGACAGAGAGAGAATAGGTGCACCAGGGCCTCACCCACTGCAACCAAACTCCAGACATTTGTGACACCTAATGAGTATGTGCGATCTTGAACTTGAATTACCTTTGTGCATCTGGCTTACATTGGATATGGAAAGAGATTGAACATAGATCATTAGGCTTAACAGGTAAGTTTCTTAAACTCTAATCCATCTCTCCAGCCTGTGAAATACAATTATTTTTAAAAAGGTATTTTCAATTTTTAACTGTTCATTCCTTATTGCAGTAGACCAATGAATCTAACACTAATTCTATCTTCATAACAAAAAATAGTAACTACAAACCACATCCAAATAATCAATCTACCTGACTCTGTGTAGTACCAAATCAAACTTCAAGATTTAAGTCTGAGATCTTATTGTCTTGGTTCATTTTTATAAAGGAAGGAAAAACTACATATTTGAATTTTGTTTTATTTATCCCAATTTCTACAACTAATTGATTTTATTTAAAAACTTTGAATAGGAACATACGATTCAAGAGAGAATTTGAGAATCAGGAACAACTTGTCATGGCTGAAGGTGTATGAGATTTGGAGATAAGCACACTAATAACTTCACAACTTGTTTTCTTGCATATTTAAACATGATAAGTCTCAGATGACTTGGGGGTAAGGAGTATCGTTGCCTGGTAGATGATAACAATAAAAGAAAAACAAAGGAAGATATCTAGGACGATGTTTTGTCATAACTCATGTTAGGTAGAGCTAATACAGCATAGGCTGTGGTTACAGTACTTTACTACAACTGATAGTGCTGTGACCCAGCGAGGTGTAGCCTCCTTCATATGGATTAAACCTCACAGAAATTGTCCTCTCTAAAGGGAAGGTGGAGTCACATGAGCTTTACTTTAATGAATGAATTACAGAAGTATTCTGGATACAAGATGACATTAAGATGTCCAAGCCCAACACAGCATACCTTCCTGATTAAGTTTGCAAAATCCAGGATATCAAAAGAAGGGAAGCATGAAAACAGGAGTATCTTTCCATAAAGTTGTGTACATTAGAGCTAAACTGTGTCACTATTCATTTTATATTTATATTTATATATATATATATTTTATTTTCAAGCAGAGACAGACAGATGCAGAGAGACAGAGAGAGAGAGAGAAAGAAAGAGAGAAAGAAAGAGAGAGACAGGTATGGTAGTACATGCCTTTAGTCACAGGACTCAAGAGACAGAGGTAGGAGGATTGCTGGGAGTTCAAGATCACCCTGAAACTTAATAGTGAATTCCAGGTCAGCCTGGGCTAGTTTAAGACCCTATCTGAAACAAACAAACAAAAAACAGAGCAAGACACAAAGAGGAACACATAATGGGCCATCAGGACCTCCATCCACTGCAAATGAACTCCAGATGCATGTCCCACTTTATTCATCTGGCTGTATGTAGGTACTGAGGAACTGAACCTGGGTCACTAAGCTTTACAGACAAGCATTTTAACTACTGAACTATCTCTGCAGCCCCAGTATCACAATTTAATATACTTACTCTAAAGAAAAGTGTATAAAAGGAACAATGAATATCAAAAATGACAAAGGAGATGAGGCATGTTTGGGGCTTATTATAGATGAGATGATTTCTGAGATACCCAAAATCAGTATATAGAACCTTGTAGAGACCAAACATCCAACAAAAAACCACAAACACAAGAGTTATTTAAAATCCTCTCATATGTATCTGACACATAAAAGGTTAGTGAAAAGTCCCATTACTCACTTACGTAAGTAAAGCTGAGATGCATTTTCCTGTTTTCTTACATACCTGTGTTTTAGTTCTTATAATCCTGGCCTTTTCCAGCCCTGTTACAAATTAGATTCTGAGTAAGAATTTGGAATGATTCACTATCCTATACCATTTCTCTTTCATTACTGATGCTCTGCTTATGCTAAGTACTTTGAATTTTTACATAAAAATTCATCCTTTTCAATGAAAGTATTTCTATGAAACATTACTGCAATTAAGAACTTTGATGGGCTTAAATAATGACTTCTCAATCCATGATAAAAGCATAATATTTTGGATATATTACACCCAAAAAGATCATTTTTATAATGACTGTTGTAAATATATGTGTATATAAGAAGTACATTTTTTGCCACTGAATTATAATAGAAATAGGAATTAGCTAACAGATAAAAAATTCTCAGAGATGAATATATTTTGTTTAATTTTAGCAAGCTTCATGTATGGATATATTAATTCAATCACCAATGAATAAGTAGATTTCTTGAATATCTACTGATAATGTTCTATGGTAATTTCTTTCTAAATGACTTTTTAATTTTTTTCTTTTTAGCCACTATGCTGCTATTAATTTTTTATAATCTTCCTGATTTTTTATATCATGTGTACCTTGGCATCAAGACAGTTTATACTTAATGTGTAATATATGAATATATGAATAAATGAATAAAAAGTATGAACATGATATTAACATTTGTTTTATCATCTTTCCTTTTTTAAAGGATTTTATTATTTTTTCAGGGAGAAAAAGAAAGAGAGAGAGAGAGAGAGAGAATGGGTGCACAAAGACCTCCAACTGTTGCAAACGAACTCCAGATGCATGCGCCACCGTGTGCATCTGGTTTATGTGGGTCATGGTGAATCAAACCTGTGTCCTTTGGCTTTGCAGGCAAGTTCCTTAAATTCTAAGCCATCTCTAAAGCCCTGTTTTATCTTCTTATAGCTTCATTGTTAGCCAGGCATTTACTCATTCATTGAACAAGCAATCATTAAATGAAAGGTCTTTGACATTTCTGGGTACTGGAAATTGCTATACAGATTTAAATGTTCTTTTCTTTTTTAATTTTTATTTTTGAGTTTTAATTTTTTAATTTTTTAATTTTATTTATTTATTGGAGAGAGAGACAGGATTGGCATTCCATGGCTTCTAGCCACTGCAAATGAACTCCAGATGCATGTGTTACCATGTGCATCTGGCTTACATGGGATCTGGAGAATTGAACCTGGGTCCTTAGGCTTCACTGGCAAACACCTTAACCACTAAGCTGGCTCTCCAGCTCTGAATGTTCTCTTCTGTTTGCCCCTGGTAACTTTCAACTTAGTCTTCATGATTTTGGTGAACTCTACTATTTTCCATATAGTATTCAAAGACTCCCTCAAAGGAAGTTAACTGCTACTTTTCAGCAAGTCCTTATGTCTTTATTAATTAATGACCTGAAGGCTACAGCCAGGACCTGAAAATGCTTTCCATAAATATTGTTGTTTTGCCAAGGGATTTTTGTGTGTTTTTACCATATCTTTTACCTTACAGTTTTCTTTTTCTTTTCTTTTTTTTTTTTTCTGAGAGATTAACTCAGTGACTAGGAAGCAGATTACCTCACACCTGAGAAACAGAAGATATCCCAGGTCCCTAAAAGTTATATTATGAGATTAATTTACATAAAATTTGGATAAACATGAACAATTTGTTACAATATGGAGATTTTCATATGTAGTCAGTAGCCATCAAATCACTCTAAAAGCAATTGCATAGTGACTGGGTAGAAATAGATAAACATCATTCACTATGTAGCTTATCTTTTGAATGGATTCCTCAGATTGGGATCACATATGTACATAGCAGTGCCATAGGAAGGCTGATTCTCTGGTTTAAAGGGAATTGACTTCTCACTACAACATTCCACTGTGATAGGAGTAATGGAAGCCATGTTGAATCTTTTCATAGAAGCTCAAATTCCACTATGGAAGTGCAGCCTCTGTCATCTAATTGGCTCCACAAAGCCCCACCTCCTAATACTATTCCACTGAAGTTTCGACACATAAATTTTAGGGACCATAGACATTCAGAACATAACACTGGGCCATGGAAAATCCTGATAGTTCATCAAATATCCTATTTATCTATGTGAGACTGGGTTTATTTTTGGTTGAATTTGATAGTGATCTATTTAAATTTATGATTTAATTTCCTTTAATTTGTGATTTATGATAAGCAGACCACCCTTTAATATGGATGGGTTTCATCCAAACAGTTGTAGGCTTGAATAATAGAAATTTGGTTCTGCCCGCAAGAAAAAGAAACTTGCCTTGTCTGACTGTTTCATACTGGAACAGCACTTTCTCCCTGCTTTTGATTCCGATAGACATGGTGACTTCATTTCTCCAGACTCCCAAACCTTGGGACTTGGCCTGAAATTTCATCTCCAGCTTGCTAACTCACTCTGCATTTATTTTTATTTCTTCTGAGTTGACACAATACCTCCTGGAAGGAAGAGAAAGGATTGGGAAGATAAAGAAAGTTACAAGGCTCAGGAAGCACATAAAAATTGCAAGACTTAGGAAATTTAGGAATTTAGAGTTGCATGACTTTCAAGGCTCCTCTGCAAGTCATACCAGCAGTAAATAATTGCTGGAGGGATGGAGACTTGGAGCTGCATACATGCTGGACAGGGAGCTCTAGGATGCCATTTTTGTAAGTCGTCATATATGTTGTGCTGGAACTTTGTGGTGACACAGTTGCCTCAGAATAACCCACAGGCCTGTGAGGAATCTCTCAGCTCTAGTCCTGTAAGTAACTCTACTAACATCATTTGTTCAATGAGGACGATGTGGATGCAACCCTCTCTCTAGCATGTTGTTGGTGTCTCACCAGAGTGAAGCGACAGTTCTTTTCACATGTTTCCACAAAAAGTCACATCACAAGAAGTTTTCAGACTTCAGAATCATGTGAATTAATTATTAATACTTTTTTGGTTTTTATTGCTATTATATTTATTATGAGGATTTGTGCATGTATAGAGTTTATGGTACTTAGCTAAGTACCACAAGAATGGTAATTTGAAATAAAGTTTATTTAGATAACAGTCTGGAGCCTTGGAAATCTGATATTCAGGCTCTAGTATCTGGAAAGAGCTTTTTGCTGCATTATAACATGGTGCGGGGCATTAAATTATAATAAAAAGCAATGAAATATCATCCCAGCTTTCTCTGTCCTTATAAAGCTACCAGTTACATTATGGAAGCCACATCCTCTGATGTTATATAATCCCAACTAACTCCTACAAGTCCTGCCTCCAAATAACAGTCTAATATAGATCAATTTTGACATTAAGTTTCAACATCAGTATCAGAAGGGTTATTCAAACCATGACATATTTGTGTGTCACACACACATACACACACACAGACACAGACACACACACACACTGGTGTGTTAAGTTTCTCTGGAGAATTCTTCTACTAAATTCAGTGAAGGAAAATTATATGTAATTTTCTGAGAATAGCTGAATTCAAATCCTAGAAAATGTTCTTCAGTTGCCATATGTATAAAATGTTTACTAACATGCTTCTAAAAATAGACATTTGCATAAGTAGGAATAGCAGAAATGGTTTCTTCAGTTTCAAACTAATTAAAATCCCATTGATCAGTAGCTTAACAGTGCAGAGATGGTGATGAAAAAGACAAATTAGGAGCAAAGCCACTGAAATATTAAAAAAGTACAAAATACTGCCTCCTCACTGGTTGAAACCCAAAGGAAGTGAAAATCTCACCTGAAGAAATTAAAAAGATAGTTCTCTTGTACATCTGTTCTTTTTTTTTTTTACATGTAATACCCAGATTTTAATAGATTCTTAAAAAAATACATGCAATGTACACAAAACATTCATAAAATCTCTTGTCTATTTCATGACAGAAGCATCAGAGTAAAATGTGAGGAATAAAAGCATTTTATCTGAGTATTCAGAATCACACACAAGTTACCTTTACAGTTCAATTTACTATATATAGAAATCATTTGGGTTTTATATTTTCACTTAAATTTTGAACTGAGATTACACTATTATATAAAAAAGATTTTACATTAATTATTGTTGAACATACCAAATTGAAATACATAGGTTTAAATTTTAAATTTATGGCAAACAGTCTTCAAATACAATACAGGTATTTTTTAAAAGTTACCATATCATCCAATATGTGACATTTGCGATTCTGGGCTGTTTCACATACAATAGCTGTCCTATACAAATGGCAAAATTGAAATGCCATGAAACTCAAGCCTGCATAGTCACCAAGCTTAGGACTTAAAGTTGTACCACTGTTAAAAAGGTTTGGCATTTCTGGAAAACACAAAGGTACAGAACTATTGCCCCTCCTTGTTACAATTTTAAAAAGTTACATAGTAGCTTGGAATTTTGCATAAAATCCCATACTGTACCTTGGAAAAGACCAAGGACAGTAACATGACAATGGACTGGGATCCTAAGTTCATTCTGTAATTAATAGAACCCATGATATCCTAATGGGTATTAATTAAATCAAAAATATTGAACACCTACTGGTTTGGGATTGAAATTAGAGATTCATGATCAATTTCTCTCCACTTTAAAATCAAGGTGTAAAAACCAGTTATTTAAGTGCATTCCAAACTTCTCCTATGTAGCACAGGTAGAATTTTCTGTCCATTGGTACCAAAGTGAAGTTACATTTCCCCTTGGGAGACAGAAATTCCACACTTGAACACAGAATAAGTTAGGAAAAAATGACCCCTGTAGAGATTGTTTATTACTATTGTGATTCTGAGGTCTAGGATTACTAATATATTAGCAATGAACAAAGCAAATTCCTGGCAAAACTGTCAGGTTAGTGATGCTAACTCCCTCCCCCAACCACCATAAAGTTTTAGTACACAACGAAAAGTAATTACTAAGCTGAACAAATTGAAAATAATAAACTAAAGAAATAGTTTAAACCAACAGCAAAAACCCTCACTTGATATTACTGTAGTTGAGTAATTGAAGAAAGTGTGCTTCACTCCCAAACCCCCTTGAATATTCTATACAAAGGGGCATCGGATTTCTAGATACAGATGTAAGCCCTTCTATGTTTTAGTGCTCTGCAGCTCTCTGCATTTTCACGTCCTACCCCACACTAAGTTTATTCAAAGTATGCAATCTTCAATATTAGTGGGAAGATCTGTGATTCAAAGATTTACTAATGTGCTCTATACACCCTATCTATACAGAAACACCTATTATTACAATTGGCGTATGCAAGGTTAACATTTTTGGTGTTAACTTGTTAACATCATGCTTACTGCACATCAACTCTCCAAGCTGAATCTGAACTTCTCACAATGATTTACCAAACACTTTGCTTAAATTATTAATTAAATAACTGAAAAATGCACTGAGTCAAACCAAACTTTAAATGGGCTATAAAGAAAACTAACCCTCAGAACAGACCATATACCCATCTATTTCAAAACTACTTTTGCTAGCTAGACCCTTTCCCAAAGTTTTAGCCTGAAAAAAAACAGTAAAATCTACACAAAATTTTATTGCAATCATACAAGGGTTACATTAGGTCAAATACAACAAATACTATGATGCAACTTTACATTTATTAAACTACAGTTCAAAGCACAAATTTACACATTCTAAATACACTAAACGTATCTAATTGTAGTCACACTGGTCTTCCACTGATATCTGATATATCTGGGTGAATGACATTAACTTCACAAGACTGTTTTAACATGAATCCTTAGTATAAAAACTGTACTTTATGTAAACGATTTAATGGGGAACCCAATTAATGGGCTTCCATCTCCACTAAGTCATCCATTTTGTTGCATATTTTATTTTAAACACTTAAGGGGTAGGACAAACTGATAAGTTAAATCTGGATACATTATCTAAATCTACCATTACTCCCAATGAATTATAGATGACAGCTGATTTTTGTCTGGTCCCAAATAGCTATTACTATGAATTTGTTTCAAGAGAATTAAGATAATAAGATTGAATTTTTTTTTCCCCAAACTGGAATGTAGACCAGACAAGCTACACCTGGGACTTCAGATCTAAAGAAGCATTAATGCCTGCTTAAGCTTCCATGGAAAAGCTGTCTTCCTGGCTCAGCTGAATGCAAGAAGGTGCAAAGAAGAAGTTTTTCATCATTGTGTCTGAAGTAATTCCAGCATCTTGCATCTCATACCAATCACTGAATGACATCATGTAATAAATAGCTGGCCTCTGGACATCATTAAAAGCAGATGGCTCATGGAAAGAATCTGCTCCCATGTTATCAAAGATAAGCCCGTCTCCCACATCCAGCTCAGGAAGAAGACAACTTTCCACAATTTGATCAAGCTCCTCACAGGTTGGACCCCAAAGGCTGCTTGTAAACAAAGGCTCATCTTCCTTGTATTTCTTGTGAACTCTGGAATGGTATTTAAGTCCTCAGAAAATTTACTTGCAAAAGAACCATAAACACCATCATTTATGTAATACACGAAGACTGGTTCATCACTCCCGGATTTTTCTACTCCAGGGGAAAATTTATCGTTTTCAACAACTTTCTTAGCAATAATATTAACTGCAAGTGTAAATGCAGAAGACACAAAATAGCTTCCAGGTTCTGAAATTATCTTAATACCAGTACCTTCAAGAAAGTAGATACCCAACAGTGGGCTGATAATGTGATTAACCTCTTCCAATTGAAATTCAGTTCCTGTGAAACCTCTACCAATGTCTAACATGTTCATTGTAAAGCCAAATTCTCCAGCCATGTCAAACACACAATGATCATCAGACAGAGCATGTACGTATACTTGAGATTTTTTGCAAGCACTTGAAACATGAAATTTAACCCCAATTATTTGGACATCAAGTTCCTTAGCACATTCCAAAAGATGCCTACAGTTCTTCAGTGTAGTACTGAACTTCATATTACCATCTTCACCTCCAATATTATCTTCTGTTGCAATATGGAGTAAGATCTTGACATTTCGGTGATTTCGTGCAATTTTCTTCAATTCAATTTCACTGTCACATGTCATAATATTTACTCCAACTCTTGCTGTATACTTTATCTGAGAAACTTGCTTGCGAGGACTTATGTAAATAATGTTTTCTGGAGAAACACCCAATTCTTGCACTAAAGCCATTCCATTTTGCTGGAGCAAGCAATTCCAGTTCCAAGAGCTGCCAAAATCTCAAGTACAGCTGGAGGAGGGCTGCACTTCACTGTGTAAAATGGCTTTATCTGGGCCACCACATTCTGCCACCAACTGTGTTTCTTCACAATCTTCCCAAGATCTCCCACAAAAAAATGCACTCTTCCCCGTCAGGGTGTGTTCGTACACATAGTTATCAATAGCATTTCCAAGGTTTGTTCCTTCATCCAACAGGCCAACGGAGTAGTTTGCATCGTCAATAAATCCTTTCATCTCAGCCATATTCCACAAAGCCGAATGTCATAAACCAGGAAAAACAAGAGACGGGCCACAAGCCTATGCCTGGGTCCTTAGAATATGCAACAAAATGGACAAGTTAAGAGATGGAACCCCCCATCATCAGCTAGGTTCTCAAGGTGGCTCAGCGTTGAAGTCGAACTGCTCTCTATACAGTACTTCTCCTAGGCCCTCTGGGTACTTGTATACCTGGGCAGAAAGTTCGCCGTGAGATTACGGCACAAAGAGTCGGGTAAAGCGTCTTCTCTTTTTCGGCGGATTTTTTAAAAAAAATTTTAAATTAATTAATTTATTTATTTGAGAGCGACAGACACAGAGAGAAAGACAGACAGAGGGAGAGACAGATAGAGGGAGAGAGAGAGAATGAGCGCGCCAGGGCTTCCAGCCTCTGCAAACGAACTCCAGACGCGTGCGCCCCCTTGTGCATCTGGCTCACGTGGGACCTGGGGAACCAAGCCTCCAACCGGGGTCCTTAGGCTTCACAGGCAAGCGCTTAACCGCTAAGCCATCTCTCCAGCCCTCGGCAGAATTTTTAAAGAGGGATGTGGTTACCTTGAGCAGAAATACCCAGGGCGGCCAGGGCCATTGACTGCGGGGACGATGTGGGGGGTAAAGCGCGGCACCCACACCAGCTGAGCGGCGCTGGCGGCAGCGGCAGACAGAGAGAAACGGGCTGTACATCTGTTCTTACACTCACATTAAAGGGCCACTTTACATTCACAATAGAAACTGCCATGGAGATGATGGGTCCTCCAAACTTCCTGTGTTAGAAATGTTCCCAGCTGCTGAATCCAAGCAGAGGGTGATTGAATGCTAAGAATCTAACCTACCTAATAGATGAGGCAATTCACTGATAAATTCATGTGACTTGGATGAGGCAGATCCCTGGGCATGAGATCTGGAAACTCGTACATTTGTGCCTGCCTCCCTCCTACCTCACTGGGCTTCCTGGCTGCCAGGGGATAAACAACTTGGCTCCACCGTGGTTCTGTTTTGCTTGAGGTGTACAGCCATGGAGTTTATGGCCTTTGACTATAATTTCTGAAACTTTGAAACAGAATAAATCTTTTCTCCTTTTAAACTGATCCTCTCAGATATTTTCCAAGGTGTCAAAAAGTATGACTAACACAGCATCCCAAAGAACGTGCTCTGACTACCACAAAATGAGATGTGAAGCGGAGCTGAAAGTACACGGTGAATGTGAAATTCAAGGCTATGGGCATTATTTGCTAATAGGTTACAGAAGACAAAATGAACCTTGGTCGATGAATTTCTACTCAGATAGATACCTAAGTTTTTAACAGACCCAACAGCACAATTTCAATAAAGATAAATTATTTTTAATATAAAATGTCCTCTAAAATTCCATTACTATCACCTCTTATTATCTGAACAATAGAGACTATATTACTTCAATGAATACTTTCATCAGATAGAAAAGTTACAAGGAAATGAGTATAATTTACCAAATCTCACTACTTTATTCTTTTCACCATTTTGGAAAATAGGGGAAGCCATCAAATATCAGATATTATGAAGAAATATGAGAGCTGGAAAAATGAAGTTCTATTTTCCCATGGTCCAGAGGGAAATTTAATTTATAGAGACTTCTTGGTCCTTGATACTGTGTTATTTCTGAACCTGACATAAAACAAGGAAAGTGAAAACACTAAAGAAAATAAAATCTGTTGTTTTATTTTTGGCATAGAATGCAGTCATTGCATCATTTTCCTGCACATTTCTGCATGTGTAATGACTGGGATTTTACCACTTCCATCCTATATACAGTGTCTAAGCATTAGTTTCTAAATCTCTTTTATATTTTCCACTGGCAAGTTTTGTGGTCTGTAATTAAAAAGAACAGTAAAGCAGGAAAGCAAAGGCAATATTATCCTTTTACTTCTATTACATTGTTGGAAATGGTGTTTTAGATAAGAAAAGAGGTTTTGTTTTTTTTTTTTTCCTTAAAATCTTCTATTCCTTGGATGAGCCTTTCTTTCATTTTATTGATTCTTTGTCATTGTTGATAAATTCTTTAAGTCCGATAAACTGAAGTGGTTAAAATTTTGCAGTTTTACTTTTCCTTACTTCACGTTTTTACCTATTTTCACTCTGCATAAGACATCCTTTCTACCCTGCAAAGTGATTACTTATGTGAAAAGAAAAGCTCCTGAAAGGTAATATGTCATGAAAAAGGTGGATCCAATGCTGTGTCTTCCCAGAGGGATAACAGGCTTGCTTTGCATGCACCTCAAACAGCCGCACCTTTGCTCAGAAAAATATCATATCAACTACACTTGCAATTTAACTGAAAATTGTCTGTAGGCTTTGTGAACTCATAACATTTTTTTTGTCCATTTTATCTATATTACTTTCAATGCATTTGCTTTTAATTCTTTTGGAATAAAAAGAAACAAGACAAACTCATATTCAAAGTCTCTTTTAAACAATAGTCATTAAGTTTTCAAGTCATGTGTTGAATTCAATACATCCCAGCATGCATATATGGGTTTATGATAGTCACCTTTTCATTGCTGGCACAAAACACCTGACCAGTAATAGTTTATGTGAGGAAAGCATCTGTTTCACAAATACTTGAATCTCTGGGGATACTTTTATTCAAACTACCAGAAGGTTTGAACTTGAAAGCATATGAATTTAAAGCTTTTTAAATTTTGTTTGATTTATTTATGAGAGAGAGAATGTATATATGTGTGTGTGAGACAGAATATACATACCAGGGCCTCCTACCACTGAAAACAAACTCCAGGCACATGTGCTCCTTTGTGTGTCTGGCTTTATGTGGGTATTGTGGAATCTAATCGGGGCCATCAGGCTTTACAAATAAGAACCTATAACCACTAAGTCAACTCTCCATGAGTTTAGCATTGTTGACAATAGTATGAACAAGAATATCCTAACTGGCCGACCTAATGATGTCCTTGTTTGGAAGACTGAGTAATAATGCTCTCTGAGATACTCAAATGGGCATGCCTGACCTCTAGGAAAGAATACAGGACAAAAATTCATCTATGAGTGTGGTTAAGTCACATATAGCTATGCTTGTAAAGATGATAAGATTACAAACAATGAGACTTGGTGGTTTCATGTGTATAAGTTCCTGCAGCAAAAAGTATATTTCATTCTCATTCTCTTCTTGGTCAATTTCCCATGTAAATTTTTGTAAATCTGCTAATTCTTTGTCTTAACCAGAAATAAGTGGGTACTAGAAGAGGTTTAAGTCAATTTTCTTGCCACTAAAATATGTTATAATTTATATAATGTACAAATAGATAGAACATGCCAAGTAATAATTCATTGAATTATCTTGAAAAATATTTATATTTATATGCCTATCCACTGCCATAATCATCTGTATACACCTAAGCTGTTATTTCTATTGACTTTCTCAATTATTCTTAGCCAGATTTCCAAGCTTTGTATTTTCCTGATCCTTTGACTGTACTGTGAACACACATCAAGTGGAAACATAGGAAGTTGTCCTTTAAAGTTTTCAGTTCCCATATGTTTTTATGATTGATATCGGTAACCTAAACCATAGGAGGAAGACTTGCGTAAGCATTGCTGAGGTTTTCAGCAGTTAAATGTGTAATGTCTTGTTATCTTCTGCATTTCTGTGACCAAGCTGACAGTAAAAATTATGGAAGGAAAGATATATTTTCTAAGCATTTCAGATGTTACTCATGAAGATGAGGAGGAAGTGATCAGACAGAATGGTTCAGGGTGCAGTGGGCCAACAAGCAGAGAAAACAGAAGAAAGCCAGTACTCAGACTTGCATGGTACTATCCACATGCGACATGGGCCTCATACTGTCAGTCAATCCCTTCTGAAAATACCCACATAGACACAATCTCTTAGGTGGTTCTCAATATATCCAAATTGATGATGAATATTAAACAGAAGTACTTGTGTAAAGTATTTTGTGCTAATTTTTTTCTAGGTCATAGAAACCACAGGACTAAATAATACTAAAATGCAAATAGTTATATGTTGGGCTATGAAAAATGGTATGTGGGAAAACAAAAGTTTGGAACAAAGCTGTAGTCTTTCTTTGATGACAGTCTATTATTTGTCACTACAGACTCTGTATGTAATACTAGAGCTATGAGACCACAGCAGCCATGAAGTTGTTAGGAGTGTTTCTAAAATTTCTTTGAAACAACTCCTCTACCTTTGTGACAGTAGATGTGTAAAATGATTTATACTTTCATCTTTTTTGGAATATTTATATCTGGAGCTCTGACAAAAGCTGTAAGGTGAAGCTTCAGTTTAGACCATAAAAAAAACTGAACACTTCTAGGAGGCCTACAAATGATTGAGCCATACCTATAAAAATTTATAGAAATAAGGAAACATTATAGACTCTGAGATACTTTCCCAAGGAGCTGAGTTAATTATTTGAGCTAAACTGATGACCTTAATAGGCTTTTCACAACTAAGCAATGTAGTTCCAGGGCCCTTCCAGGTGTGTGTGTGTGTGTGTGTGCATGTGTGTGTGTTGACAACAGTTTCAAGAGTATAACGTTTACCAACACAGTCAGTGCCTTCTGATCTCATTTCAGCTGCTGTGATCAAGGAGACACACATCACTTGCTGTGCGACAGTGAAAGGAGCAGTGGTTCACCTTTGCTGAATTAGTACCCACTGAGCATGGCAAATATTTAAAATGTCAATCCATTTGATAATGTCAGAGAGGCCTGAAAATACCACAAAATGACACCAACGAAGCACTCAACACAGACAAAGAAAATTAGCCTCTCTCTACTTCAAGGTAAAATGAGAGTTAAATAGAAACAGTAAGTCTCTGATGAAGTTACCAAGGTCAGCAAATCTAATAACTGTACCTAGCACATGGGTTTATAACTCACTGATTCGTATGTTCTCATTCATACTAGAAAAAGGTGTAGGCCCATCATGCTTCATAAATTCAGCAGTGTTGCTTAAAAATTGAATTGTATTGACACAAGATTAGAAAGTCCTTTCCACAAACTGTAGTCTTAGACATTTGAAGTCATTCTTAGACAATCTGTGGACATTAAACTCAGTCCTAAATGAAAACTTCAACTTTCAAAAGGCAACTCTACTTCATCATCGAATATTTAAATCCAAAAACAGAAAAGGCAGGCTACAGAATAGGTGTAAAGTTGGAAATAACAATAAAACTACAGATGACCCCAGTAACCTCATGATCTTTCAGTAGCTTCCTGGTAAAATATTCAGTCATAAAAGTTAACTAAATTTGGTAATATTTAGTTTTGCTTAGATTTGAAATTTATTTATTTATTTATTTATTTATTTGAGAGCGACAGACACAGAGAGAAAGACAGATAGAGGGAGAGAGAGAGAATGGGCGCGCCAGGGCTTCCAGCCTCTGCAAACGAACTCCAGACACATGCGCCCCCTTGTGCATCTGGCTAACGTGGGACCTGGGGAACTGAGCCTCGAACTGGGGTCCTTAGGCTTCACAGGCAAGCGCTTAACCGCTAAGCCATCTCTCCAGCCCTAGATTATATTTGATACATGAATCAGATTTCATGATAAAAGGCTAATTAATGGACTCCCAAAACACTCAATTCATCACTCAATGAGAATATTCAGAAGAAAACATTCAATTAATGTACTCTTTCAAGGGAGGCCCTGAGTTTGATCTTCAACACAAATCAGTGGCCAGCTCTACTACATGAGGGCATTTAGAATCCATGAAAACAAGTATCTCTCACTCACAGAGGAGTTTCAAAGACATTTTCCCTCTGCCACTCTAATCTGTGGAGAAAAAGAAAGATTTTTGCTTAAACCATGAGGTGGGAACTGTACATGTCTCTTTCTCTTTCTCTTGGTGTGAGCTTAGTTGCCTGACCACACTTCTAATGTTGTAAGCTTAATAACCTAACCACACTGGGCTATAATTCTGGGAAATATAGTCTAGTTAGATATCTATAGAAAATGCTAGGAAATTATTTTCTTCCATAAAGAAGAGGGCAAATTTGTTCATGCATTGTATAATGATTCCAATCTTGTAGTTATTCAAGGAAAGAAGCAACACTTTTGTACTGAATATGGCAAAGAGGAAATTATGTGAATAAAAAAGTTAAGAATATTCAGATATTTATTAATATAAAGTTCACACATAAAAGTTTAAATACTGTCATTTTTTTTTTGCCTTTAAGAAAAATAGTACTTTTTGTCATTATATGCTTCTAACTTTTAAACATAAAGAATTTTAAACTGGGCAGGATGGCACATACCTTTAATCCCAGCACTTGGGAGAGAGATGTAGGAGGATCACCATGAATTCGAAGGCACCCTGAACTACACAGTGAATTTCAGGTTAGCTTCCATTGGCTAGAGTGAGGCCCCAACTTGACACCCCCCCAAAAAAAAGGAATTTTAAAATATGGGCTCTTACAGAAAGTAGGAAAAATCTATACTATATGCAGCTCCATGGGAGAGAAAGAGAAAAGTCATCAGTGGAGATAAACAATGCTAAGCCTTAAATTTGGCCAGCCAGGCCAAATGAGCCAACAGGTGCAATAGTGGCATGTCTGTTATGGGGGAAACCAACCACTCTCCAATTGGACTGGAGGCCCACTCTATAGGAGGAAATACATGCCTGATACTGAAAACCTACAAAAGGGGTAGACATGAGCCCTAGGGTGTAACATCTGCTGCTGTTTGGCTAAAAGTATACACTATGCTCACCAAACTGCCCAATAAGTACTTTTTATAATATTCATACCCATAAATTAATGCTGCTCTCACTTTTGGGTAAAGATCAGAGGGCAGGGACCTTGGTATGACTCAGAAGGCACCATGGTGCTGAGAAGAAGTGACAAAGTATTTATAACTGAAACATCTCTGTCATACCTTCCCAGGCTTACAGTCCATTGTGGAAGACAAAGAAATGTAAGAAAGAATGTAAGAGCCAAAAGAAGGATAGGACGCCCTACAACACATTCTTCCAGACACAAAATGGCTTGAATATCCATGACCTTGCAGTGTCTGACACTACCTACACTAGACCATAATAATAGGAGGATAAGATGATGACTTCAAAAAATAAAGGGAGACTGATTGAAAGGGAGAGGGGAGTTATGAAGGGGAATGTGGAGGGAAGGAATTACCATGGTTTACTGTCTATAATTACAGAAGTTGTCAATAAAAAAGTAAAAAGATGGGGTCATAATTGACAACCTAAAAGTATTTTTATAGTTGTCACATGTATCAAAATCTGAAAACTCTTCCCTTGAAGGGATAGATTTGAACAGCAGCTTTGTTTTCAAAAAAATGTCTTTCCTGAGTTTTAGTCATTGCTTTTAATATCAAATTGTTCATAATAGGTATAGAATTTATTCCTTTTAGAAATCAGTCGCAAAAAAAATTATGCTTCGTTGAAAATTTCCCAAGCCTAATTTTATTCTACTAATCAACCCTTTATTATTCTTTATTAGCATTTGCATGCCTTCATCAATTATAGATGATTATCACATGCCCTTCAGTCCACTTCTGAGTCTTGCTTTCAAAACGTAATTGTTGTATTTTGAAAATTATAATCTAATTTTATGTAATAAGCTACAATTAAAACAGTAGAAAGAGAAACATTCTAGAGAAACCAAAATGTGCCATAGTCTATGTAGAGTGCTATTTCAAATACAATGCTGAGCTATTCATTATCATTCTTCTCACTTGGATCAAACCCTGTAAGTTATTAATCATTGTAATGATATTTCTGGGATGTTCCTTCACTTATTGTTCATCACTTACTATCTTTCAAGCATGTTCTACTTATGTGGTATTTGATGTAGTCAGTAACATCAAACAGATATATGCTACCATACTGTTAGAATTAGTATTTTTTCTTCATTTTAACTTGAATTCCTATCACAAAAAAATTTAATAAGGATTATTACTGAGTATCAGATATCTTGGTCTCCTAAGCAAAGTGCCTATTGTTCATCCTTTTACTTTTTCATCTAATGAGTATCCACAAAGTACTAGACCCTGTACTAAGACTTGGAGTGTCTATGGTAAGCACAGACACAAGAACTTGGCCTCACAGATGTAACAAAGAAAGCAGACGATAATGAAATAGTCATGTTTAAATGTGAAACAGTAGTCACTATTTTTAAGCTTGGAATAAACAAAATTGATCTACCCATGAAAAAGGGACAGCATTCCCCAGGTTATATTATATAAACTATGAATCAAACAAATGTTAGGGATAGCTATATAAAAGGCAAAAGGGAGATAGTATCAGAAGTAGCAGTTTGTATCAGAAAGTTGTACAACTTCTTTCTGGAAAACTGAATATAAGGCAACCTTACTGAAATCACAGAGCGGAGAATCATATTGTAGAGAAAGAACAGAGTTGTAGAAAGGAAGTTAAAAGCTAAACTGTGTCATGAACATTGATTTTTATTTGGATGTTAGATTTAATTTAGGTATATGAATGACACAGCCATCTATTTTTTGTTGTTGCTGATTGGAAATACAGTGTCTGCTCTGTGAAGAAATAACTGACAGAAGACTGCAATGATACAGAAAGTGAAATTAGGAACTTATTGCTGTGCTCTACGTAATAAACATTGACATTTTGACTATTCATATGATAGTGGAGACAAAGAAAAGAAGCTGGACACTTTGAGCTACCGGCAAGGTAAGATCAGGGAAAGAGAAAATGATGCTCTTTCATGATATCTGGCTTCCATAAACAGCAGAAGTCACTGATAACTGAAATGTAGCCATTCCCAGAACCAAACTATAGGATAGTATAATCATGTTCCATTTTGAAAAGTTTTATTTGCACTAACCTTGAGATACTCAGTAGAATGGTAACATTGAATGCACAGATCTCTTACTAAAAGTGTATTCTAAATGTAACACATTTGAACTCCTTGCATAATGGTAAAAATTTAACCCACATACATAGGTGTGGTTATTTAAGTACAAGTTCAGAAAGTTAAAATGGTAAATATTTTTAAAAGTCAGCAAAATAGAAGAGGGTATTGTTGAGGGAATAAAGAATTCAAAAAAGGTGAATGAGGGAAGTGTAGGACAAAAGAAAGTTATTAGGATAGTATTATCAAACTACATTGTCAAAATGTAGGAAAATTATAAAAAAGGAAAGGGAATATAAAAATGCTTGAACAACTATTTTTAGTGGCTTGATAGTGGAAAACCCTTTGGGAGAGAAAAGGTTCATAAAAACAAAGGAGAAATTTTAAGTTGGTGTCAATTAAATAAAAAACGTGAAGCACTTAAACATGAAGATAATGGCTAATAATTTCAGCAGTGTAGCAGATAGCTTCAGGTTCGCTGAGATGAACTTCTAGACCAGGCAGAGTTATGAAGGAAAGCTTATTGTTTTTTCTTTTTTGTTTGTTTGTTTGTTTTTTCAAGATAGGCTTTCAGGATTTCTGTGACTATCTAGATATGCTCTTCTCTTTAAAAGAAAGATGAACTCAAAAGAAAGAATTAATTCAAAATATCCTGTTTTGGCTCTCTCATTATTGTGCATCAAAAGCCTTTTTGTTTGTTTGTTTGTTTTGGATTTTCTCAGGGTAGCATCTTGCTATAGCCCAGGCTGACCTAGAATTCACTATAGAGTCTCAGGGTGGCCTTGACCTCACAGTGATCCTCCTCCCTCTGCCTCCTGAGTGCTGGGATTAGAGGTACACCACCATGCCCAACAAGACTTTTGAATATATATGTAACTTTAGGGAAGTCTTGCTGATCATATAATGAAGCAGAGAATTTGACATGCCCATTGGTTAGAAGACAGTAAAGTAATTACGAAGATTACTGAAAATTTACTAGTATAAAGCTTCTTTTTTTAATAGACAAAAAACACAGTTCATATCCAGGTTCAGACATTACTCCTTGCATCTGAATTAAAAACAGTCAATTTAAAACTGGCATGAGTGCCAAAGGTACATTATTTTATTATTATTATTATTATTATTATTATTATTATTATTAACTCCATAGAAAGTAATAGCAACCCTATTATTCTCTTCTTGTTTTCCTAAACTACTGTAATATCTGTTTTTCTCAGACCCAGTGACATCACCTCCAGCTAGGTGGCTGCAGATGCAAACTATAAACTAATAAAATACTGAATATATTGGGGGCCATCTATTCAAATTACCACAAGCAGTTTATAGATTAAACAATTAAAGATACTCTAGTCTTAGATCAGATTTGAATGGAGAAAGAAATACAAACCTTCACAGAAATGTTGATTCAGTCATAACTGACAAAACAGTAGACACAAATTTCTCTTACAAAAGTTTGTTATGGAAATCAAAATGACACCAAGAAGCCAATGGGAGAACTGCTGCCCTTAATGCTTGACCTATTTAATACATCTCAAGAAGCCTGAATGAGAAATACTGGATTATAATGAAAGATTATTAGAAAGAACAATGGGTTGAATAGATTAGAGAAGGGTCAGCCAATAATTTAAGGACTATGTGAAGGCTTGTGTAGCAAAATGTAGTTTTCTTTTTGTTTGTTTTTTTGTTTTTTTTTTTGGTCAGGGAAGGAAAGAATAATGAAAAGATTACTTGGTAAGCTCACTTTATCAATAGTTGGAATGTTTTAGATTTTGAATCTATCTGTAAATCAGAGACTTTTCTGTTAGAAAATTGAGAGTGAAAATTTGAAAAAATGCCTTAAAAATGCTTTAGACTATTGCTTCTGTTGAGGAAGCAACTGGAGAATTTTTTGATATATGTCTTGCTAAAAAGCACCACTTTAAGAAATCCTAATTTTACTAGGAATAAAGGAAATTAAAAAATACAAATGTACCTTTATTTTGAATTAGTTATTGAATGAATACATTAAAGGGTAAGGACTCAGGGGGTTCTATAAAATCAGACTGAAAATAATTTGACATTCAGAATAAGAAACTTTTATTTTCATAAAAAATTCCTTTTAGTGCACTAGCATAATATTTCAATTATATTAAAATGGGTTCAGCATGATAAAATACTTCACGAGCTTTATAACTTAATTGCTTCAGGCTTGACTTCTAGACAGATCCAACAGTGTATAAGGGCTGAGGCCTACATGCCCAATGAAAGAACCCAGAGTGTGTAAGGGGTGAAGACCACGTGTTCAACGAGGGATCCAACAGTGTGTAAGGAGTGAAGACCTGATGAGAGATCCCACTGTGGGTTAGGGGTGAGGGCAAAGGGCCCACTGAGAGATACCATCATGGTCAAGGCGTGAGGACAACATGCCAGTTAAGACTGTTTCCAGACCATTTACTCAGATGTCTATCAACAAAATATTGTGAAGAAATTTCTTTACTTAAGACAAAAGCTTTAAAATTTTGAAAAAAAAAATACTAAAGAAGAAAAAACTGCAATTCTGGTTATGCATTAATTTACATCCTTGGAATACTTGGGAATAGAACAAAATTAAAATTCTGCTTTTGGAAAATCAGTACTGACAAGTGGACCCAGAATCTTGCATATTGCAGGCAAGCAATGTTGTTCACCACTGAGCTGTATTTCCAGCTCTTATTTTTGGTTTATTTGTTTATGAAGACAGGGTCTCATGCTATAGCCCAGCTGGAAGGGAACAACGCAGCCCAGTCTCACCCAGAATCATAGTGATCCCCTGCCTCTCAAGTACCAACAAAGAGGGAAAACATGTTGAATTTTAATGCACAATTCTTATGTTGGCGATGTTGCCATGAACCTCAAATGGTGCCAGTCTTTGTGAATTTTAGGATTAGATCACTTCTGTTAAAGGTAGAATCTAATAAATACTACTACACAAATATCCAAGTATAAGTTAGCACTTTCACAGCATTCCTCTAGCTTTATTTTAATTTTATTCTCATTCAGCATCTGAAAGAACAAATAAATATTAATATCAGCAGCTGGTGACAGTGGTTTTAATAGTGGCTTCAATGTGATCTATTGACAGTAAGCTGGTGGTACATTCCATCTCACTCAGACAGAATTGCCCCAAGAAATACCACTCAATTCTGAGGGGAGAAAATCAATATATTTATTTTTTCAAAAGGGAAATATTCTTACTTTCAAGGATGGATTGAAAAATTATAGGTTTAGTGACAGTTCTCAAACTTATTTGTAACATCTGGCAGATTTAAGAGACACAAATTATCATCAATAATAGTTACATCTATAGATGTGTTTGTTGAATTGAAGAGGATAAGGCAAAAGAAATAAATATTATGTTGACATTGAAGAATGGGAAAACATTTGGAGTCAAAAGATAAAAGATAAGCATTTTTTTAAAAAAAATATGCCCATTATATATAAGAATCAATTCTCAAGGGAATCAACTCTGAGCCAATTCCTGAAAGTTACCAGTCTGATCTGCCTATTCTGGGGTGGAAACCATATAACTTTCTGACAGACTCTTCTTCCTATTAGTGGACACAGGAGAGAGGGAAAAATAGAGGCCTGTGTGTGAATCCTTTCCTTTAAACTCTAACACCAAAATTAGAATACTGTTTTAAAATATATTAACCATCCATAAGTAAATGGTAAACAACTTATGATGAACAAATATATTTTTCATTTGTTAAAAGGAATTGAAATATAGATGCCCCAATGATGTAGATAAGTCCAGAAAACACATGCTAAGTGAAACTCAGATATTTGGTGATTACATTTATATTAAGCATGCAGACTAATGAATTAATAGTGCCAGAGTTATGCCTAGGGCTGCTGTAGGGGCTCATGGGAAGAATATGTTTAATCATAATGAGACTTGGGGGTGACAGAAGTAATCAGAACTGCAGAGGTATTCCTACATGACCATACATTGCAAATTCATTTTGTCACCAAGTTCTTTATGCTAAAATGGTTCATTTCATATGTGAATTTAATCTTGGCACCATGTTTTATAATTATTCATGTACCATATCTTGAATGAAAATGCTATAAACTTTAAGAGGAAAAAAATCAACTAAAAATGAAATCCAGATGCACATGTCATTTTGTGCACCATGGAAAGCCTTACATGGGTACTGAGAAATTGAACCTGGGCTGTCAGGTTTTGCAAGCAAGTGCATTGAACTCCTGATATAACTCTCCAGCCCAACACTGGTGAAATTTAAATTCAATCTTTATGATTTAGGACTACAAACTCATTTTTTTTCCTTTTTATGGACAGCTTCCATACTTATAGACAATAAAACATGATAATTCCCTCCTCTCCCTGACTTGGCTCTTCACAAATATACACTCCATCATATCTCTTCCCTCTCTCCATTAGTCTCCCTTTTATCTTGATGTCATCATCTTTTCTCCTATTATGAGGGTCTTGTGAAGATAGTGATAGGCCTTTTGGGTCATTCCATTGGTTATCAATATCTGAAAAGAGAAGCTTCTCTAACCAAAAGTGAGAGTAGCATTAACATATGGGTATGAACATTAAGTAAAGTGCTTTGAGGGCAGTTTGGTGAGCACAGTATACATTTTTAGCCAGACAAGAGCGGGCATAACATTTCTAAAGCTCATGACTTCTCCCACCATAGGCTTTTGATTAGGTTTTCAGTATGAGGCATGTATTTCCTCCCATAGAACAGGTCTCCAGTCCAATTAGTGAGCAGTTGGTTTCCCCAATAACAAACATGCCACTATTGCACCCATTGGCTCATTTGGTCTAGCTGGCCAAATTGGAGGCTCACACTGTCCACTGTTTTCTCCACTGATGGCTTCTGTCTCCCATAAGGCTCCATGCCATGCAGCTTTTACTAGCTTTCTGTCAGCTGGTCTTTCAGCTCAGTCCCAGTTTGATTTCTCTGTGACCTTGCTGTCTAGGTATGTGGAGTCTTCAGCAATAATGTCATTTCTTTGAATGTCTATATTATTTAATTGAATTTACGGAATGTTTTATTTATTCTCTTTTCTCATAGTGGAAAACCAAAATTCACAAAAATTGAGTAGCTTGCTCACAAAGACTCACAAAACTTCTTCTTCTTTTCTTTTTTTTGAGGTAGTGTCTCACTCTAGCCCAGGCTGACCTGGAATTCACTATGCAGTCTCAGGGTGGCCTTGAACTCATGGCAATCCTCCTATCTTGGCCTCCCGAGTGCTGGGATTACAGGTCACAAAACTTAATGGAAAAGTTCAGCTACCTTGTTCTGACTTCAAACCTCTGTCTTTGGGCTCATACTTTTCTCTGACTTAGCACAAGTGCTTACATTCTTTTCAATGATTTTTTTATATTTCATATATTTATTTGAGAGAGAGAGAGAGAGAAACAGAGAGAGAATGGGCACACCAGAGCCTCTAGCCACTACAAACAAACTATAGACACATGTACCACCTTGTGCATCTGGCTTAAGTGGGTACTGGGTAATCAAACCAGGATCCTTAGGCTTCATAGGCATGCACCTGAATTGCTAAACCAGCACATATGCTTACGTTCCTAATCATGCTCATCCAAGAGAACCTTCAGGTTATAGCCTATGGCATGAAGTCTTAATCTTCACCTCTGAGAAAAAGAAAACTTGTGAGGAATCTGAATCTGAGAAGTCAGGAGACTCTATGACAGGGAAGAAATTCAAACAAAAACATTATTATAACTGGGTAGAAAATATTCAATTTCAATTTGTTTATTTATTTTAATCCTCATGTGTATGTGTGCTTATATGTCCAAGTTTATACATGAGTACAGGCACACATGTGACAGGACATATGTGTGGAGATCAGAAGACAACCTGGGGTGTTGGTCCTTGCTTTCGGCCTTGTTTGTCATAATCTATTATTCAGGGATGTGTACTCTAGGCTAGTGGGCCTGTGAGCTTTGGGGGATCCCCCTGTCAGCACCTGCCTCCTTGGTGCAGGAAAATGGGGAATATGGATGCTTCTGCTATTGAGTCAGCTCCACATGGGGTCTGGGGATCTAGAATCAGGTTGCCAGACTTGTGCAGAAAGTGACTTTATCTATGAGCCATCTTCCAAAACATCAACTTTTATTCCAAACTTGAATGCATAAAAATAGTGGAAATATAGGGAAAGGTAAAAGAAATGAAGAAATATATCATTTAAATTGGTAACATAATACAATAATTATATGGAAATATTTAAGCAATTAATAATTTTAATAACTTTTTCACTTGCACTATGTATTTTCAGAGATATAAGCATCAGTACTATAGAGTCAGAGCTACGTCTTTAACAAAAATCCTTATGGTATAGAAATAAAACTGATAAATAAAGATGTCAGGCAGACAAAATTAGACATAAAATTTTCAAAATGATAATAGCCGTGTTTCCTTTTAAAACACCATCATTCCATTCTGTGATTTATCACAAATCTGTATCTTTCTGCATTCCATACAGAAACACTGTACGTCTGATATGAACCTATGTTTATCAGACATACCATTTCCCTGAATATTCCTTTCAAATGTAGTCACTGCTTGCAATATTGTATAACAGATAAAATTACTTTAAGATAGAGTACCAATATATGCTTGCAGGTTAACATATGTGCTACCATACATACATGAAGAATCTACTTAATGAGGAAACCTTTATGCAACTTGTCATAGGAGATAGTAGTGACTGAAAAATATGATATTCTTATTCCAAAAGTATGTCCAATATCCCTTTTCTTTACTAAAATAAAAGGAAAGAAAAAATGCTTGAGGAAACATCATGGAAATTGAATTTAAAAAATAAAACAAGTAAATGTGAATTTTTTTATGTAGAAGTAGAGAAAACTAAATATATACATTATCTTTATTTCTGTAGGATGAGGATAATTGTTTACTTGCAAATAGTTGTGAGTAATAATTCGGGTTGCATTTAGCAAGTTCCATGAACCACATCAAGACAATTGTGATAGATGTCATGACTCACTGTGTCTTCCTTCCCCACCTACGATTCACTTATGTCTTACCTTAACCCTCTCCTGCAAGACCCTCACTAATTCTTCCAATGCCATATCAATCCCAGTGAACTCACCCTGCTTTAGACCTAGCAAATCTTTGAAATTATATGATATACAATGTGTTTATTCATAAATATTCTTTATCTGTTGATCACCTATTAACTGGGATGTAGCCACAATTGATTGTGCAACTTTAAAAAGTTCTGTTTTGAACAACTTTTCCCAATTGCCCTGGACATATAGTGACTTCACTGGAAAACAGAGATGTAAATTATTTTCTGCTTTGGTGGAAGCATGTTAATGTCTTTTATACAAAGAGAATTACTGTTGGACACATTCATGTTAGCTGTAATCATACTCTGAATCTCTAGAAATTTAAAGCCTTTACCTTTACCTAACCTGTTGGCATCATTTGATCTATTATGTGATTAAAATGGTGATAGTACATAATAAAATTGCATGTAACACAACATACCAAAGTAACAAAAAATTATGGTAATGGATTTCAAGGCAAAAATTCCTTTAGAGTTATTACATAAAGATATTAAAGTTACAATAAAGGAATCAAAATAATTTTGAGAGCATATTTCCTTTGGGAAATTCAATGGAATGAGACAATGGCAGTAAAGTAGGACAAATGTTTGTAGCACATCCTGTCTCCATGACCTGATACACAGCCATGCTATACCTTGGGCTTTTCAGGATAGTCTTGGTTTCTGAGTAGTCTTACTTTATGTTTGTTTGTTTATTCATTTGTTTATTTTAGTTTTTTGAGGTAGGGTCTCACTCTAGTCCAGGCTGACCTGGAATTCACTTTGTAGTCTCAGGGTGTCCTTGAACTCACAGTGACCCTCCTATCTCTGCCTCCCAAGTGCTGGGATTAAAGGCGTGCACCACCATGCCCGGCTTATTTTTTAACTTAGTAATAAATAGAACTCATTTCCACTGTCAACACAACACTGATTTGATTTTTGTATAACCAAAACATGAAGCACTATGCACCATTAAAACCATATCCCTTCCAGATCACAATTCACACTCATTGAGACAAAGGGATTAATTAATCTGGGACATATCATTCATTATATAAATGTGTATGTGACTAAATGTATAACACATATAAGTGGTATTATACTTGGAGAATTATTTTGTACTTTTTTTTTCTATTTACATCACAGTTCGTTCTTATTTCAGTACATTAAAAATCAATTCCACTGATTTTAATACTTCAGACACACTACATATCATTTAACAATGATGAGTTAAATGTACATATATTTTTCCCATCTGGAAGGGAGAGACTCTGTAAATAGTTCTGCAATAAGCAACCTTGGTTGGACATGGGAGTCACTCTTCTCTGTGTGGACAAAATTGAAGGGAAGAATCAATGAAACATCTGGATCTATAGGGCAGATTGCTGATGAAAAAAGAGCTAAACTGGGGGTGATTTCCCAAATAAATCTTTAGCTAAAACTAGCTGATATATTTGAAAATTGGATCTGATGCTATAGTTAGGAAAACAAAATAGAGATTCCATAAATTAGCCAGGGCTGAGGATGTTGAAAATCTGGCCCAACCAGAGTCAAACTATCTTGTTTAAAGCCCCTGAACACGCCAAGTATGAGTCTGATGTATGAAAAGCACTGTGTTCTGATATTTATGGAAATGTGCAGGAATAAGACATACTGTAGGTCAGTCTGAACAAGGCCTCTAAAAAGTATGTAAAACCATGTTCACCACTAACATAAAATATGAGTGATGAGTGACAACTTAGAAGGGCTTTAGGGACATCTCATAGATGTTAGTAGAAATATTCATTAACACTAATAAATATACATGAGCTTAGGGTGACCTAACATTTATTAAAATCTCACTTAACGGCTGGAGAATTGGCTTAGCAGTTAAGACTCTTGCCTGTGAAGCCTAAGGACCCAGGTTCAATTCTCCAGGTCCTACATAAGCCAAATGCACATGGTGACACATGGTCTGGAATCTGCAGTGGCTAGAGGCCCTGGTGTGCCCATTCTCTCTCTCTCTCTCTTCCTCTCCCTCTTTCTGTCTCTAATAAATAAATAAAAATAAAATCTTCTAAAAATCCCATGTAAACACAGAACAAAACTATTAAATGGAAAACATACAAATCTTTGATCCTAGCCTTAGCAATATGAAGTACATGGTAAGGTTACTCAGTATCTAATAACCAAATAAATTTTACTTCTGGAAAAGAAGGCTAACATGAATTAGCCCAGGTTGACTCAGATGCCTCCGTGGGGTTTAGTAAATATGTACTAAAAAGAATCCCTGCATCAGTGCTGACACATAGAACTCTTGGAGAAGTTAATAATCTCCCTTCCCAGTTTTTTGTTTTTTTTTTTTCTTCCCCTAGTCAAGCACTCTACTGCTGAGGTATACTTCCAGTCTACTTCCATCTTGTAACACAATAGCTCAACTTCTTGGATTAATTAGAGAATTGAGGCCACAGGAAAACAATCCTGAAATTAAGAGAGACGAGTAAATGCTGAGACACACAGATTAGATGCGCTTCCCTGTAGAAGTTACCATTGTGATGAGTAATGCAATTACTAATGGCTTTTTAATAATGATTTTGAGTAGTCTCTAACAGTTCAATTTGTATTTCCATGAAAATGGGAAATGAGAGGGACTGCAGCCCCGGGATGGCCACACACCCCAACAAATGTTAACTTTAGGAAAGGAGAGGGACTGCAGCCCCAGGACGGCCACATACCCCAACAAATGTTAGCTTTAGGAATACCAGCAGTGTGACATGGTGGCAACCTCAAACGAGAAGGGAGGCAGAGAAAAAGGTGGATATTTTTATATACTCCCAGTATATTTTCCAAAGCAAAGAACTGCTACGTTGGAGTAAAGAGCTTATCAGAGGTTTATCAGACCTGAGCAAATAGCAAATATCTAATTCAAGGCTTTCCCAGTATTCTTGCATTACCTTGGAGGTGAGAAAACTTGAGAAAGTCAGATCTAAGGAAAGACATATTAAAGAACTGGGTTTATCCATCTAAATACAGTGTTATCTCCCCATATACATTACCACTGCATGTTCAGGACTTTGTCACATTAGGAAAATCTCTTGCTTTATAAAAAGAGTGTTTAGGGAAACTTGAAGTAGATGGAAAGAATGTAAGAAAGAAGGAAAGGAGGGAGGGAGGGAAGATGAAGAAAGAAGGGAAAAGGGAAGCGTCAAAGGCAATAAGGGACTTTGAAACCTTAGTAAGTCCAATGGAGAAAACATACCTAGTCAAAGTCATAGCTGGATGAACCAAAAAAAAAAAAAAAGCATTAAAGGCTTAATTTGTGCTGGTGAGATGGTTTAGTGGTTAAGGCACTTGCATACAAAGCCAAAGAACCCAGGTTCAATTCCCAAGGACCCACATAAACCAGGCATACAAAGTGGCCCATGCATCTGGAGTTTCTTTTCAGTGGCCAGAGGCCCTGGCATGCCCATTCTCCCTCTATCTGCCTCTTTCTCTCAAATAAATAAATATAAAGTATTTTTTAACAGGGAGGTATTATTATTTAATGCATCCTGTCCATCTTTCAACAGAAGCACAATTCCTGGCAAGAGAGAAAGGGTAGACTAAAGAAACAAAGTAAAGATCAAACCCAGATGCAGACGGGTCACAAATTATGGAATTTTTGGACAGAATTTAAATAAATATTATTAGTATGTAAAAGTCTTCAAGTGATATGCAAGAACACATAACTGATGTAAATAGATGCAAAAATCTTGACAAGACTGCAAAAATGAAGATTACCTTGATAAAAGATGCAAAATAACAATGGAAGAATTGATGAACTTAATAATACATAAATAGAATCTTTATAAACTGAAATAAAAGGAAAATCAGTGGTAAAAGAAAAAAAACAGAATATCTTAAAATAAAAGCCTTGGAGAAATTTGAAAGTATAACATTTATTGTTTTTCAAATAAGCCTAAAGTATTAACTGAAATAATAAAATATCAAGCTATAAAATGATTTTTATGATTAAACTATTTGGCAGAGGGAGGCAGAGTAAGGGAGGGAGGGAAAAGAGAGAGAGAGAGAGGAAGAAGAAATAGAGAATGGGTACACCAGGGCCTCTAGCAAACCCCAGACACATCCACCAGTTTATGCATCTGGCTTTTGTGGGTACTAGGCAATTGAACCTGGCTCCTTAGGTTTCACAGGCAAGCACCTTAACTGCTAAGCTCCAATTTTAAGATTTTTTTTAAAAAAACTGAGATTCTTGAGTAAATAATAGGAAGCAAAGTGTATGTCTTTAAATACTTGAAAAATAATTATAATATATAAGTAATTCATGGTAAAAATGTGGAGTTTAAGGAAAATTAAAGCAGGCTGAATAATAAATGATCATCTTGAATTTTCTGAGATGTCACAAAATCATGCCTGGAGCTTTATAAATTCAATAAGATTTAAAAATGAGAAAGAGAGAGAAAGGAAGAAAAAAGGGAAAAGGCAGAGGAAGAATGAAAAGAAAGGAAAGAGGGAGGGAGGGAGGAAGGAAGGAAGGAAGGAAGGAAGGAAGGAAGGAAGGAAGGAAGAAAGAAAGAAAGAAAGAAAGAAAGAAAGAAAGAAAGAAAGAAAGAAAGAAAGGAAGGAAGGGAAGAAGGAAGGAAGGAAGGAAAGGAGGAAGGGAGGGAGGGATAGAGGAAGGGAAGAAGGAAAGATGAAAAGAATAAATTTTAAAAAAAGAAAAGAAAAGAAGATGACTCAATGCCACAGTGGATAAGCAATAAGATGGCTTGCAGCAAAGTCATCTGAGTTCAGATCTCCAGCATCCACGCAATGCCAGGCACAACAGTGTGCATCTGAACTCTAGTGCTACTATAGCAATGGGAACAAAAAGCCAAGCACAGCAGGGCGCATCTGAATCCTAGTGCTGCTGTGGCGATGGGAAGCAATGGCAGAAGAACCTCCGTAAGTTTGAGGGCCAGATCACCTGGATAAGCAGTAGCCAAGAGGAAGAAACTCTGCCTTAGACAACGTAGAAAGTGAGGGCCAACACCCAAGGTAATCCTCTACCCTCTATCCACGTGCACTGCACACACAGGTCTACATGCACACACACAGAGAAGAGTGTGCAGACATATAAATCACAAGAACAAACTCATACATTTATGCACAAATGACACTTGATAATAAGTTTTATAAACTAATAAGATCTCTTAGGCAAAGAGACTTGATATCAGAATAGCCACATGCAAAATCATAAATCTGTAGCAGTCATATTTCATGCCATATACAAACATTATCTCAAAGAGGATCAATCTTTAATGTAACAGACAAACCTATAAAATTTTTATATTAAAATATGTTTTATGGTCTTAGATTTGGCATAAGTGTATTGACTATTAAACCAAATCTGAGGCAAAAAAGGAAAATAAACCCAAAATTAGAGTTTTTAGCTTCATAGAGTTAAAACTGTGTAGAAATCCTCAGAAGGAAAGAAAAGAATTGTAAAGCAAATATCTGATATGGAACTTTTACCTAGAATTTTTAAAGAATGCTAACAAATCAATAAAAATAAAAATATAACTAATCAAATATTTGAATACATATTTTTCTGGAGAAGAGATACAAATGACCAAATAACAGAAAAAGATGTTGAATGTCATTAGTCATCAAGGAATCGAAAATAAAAACTCAGTGAAGCATCACCTTGCAATTATGATGATGAGGAAAATCAAGAGGTAAGATTAGTACTGAGGAAAAGTGAACATGGTACTTAGATATACCACTTGTGGCGATTTAAAATGGCATAGCCACTTTAGAAAACAATTTGGCAGTTTCTCAATGATGCAACATGAACATTCCATAACACTGAAGAATTTAACTCCAATAGAGACAAAAGCATTGGTATGCAAAACCTTTTCATTCATATTTATACCATAACTATTTATAATAACAAAATGTACAAATAATCCAAATATCAACTTTTGTGTGAAAGGATAAACATAATTAATAGAACATATAATGCAATCACAGATGGATAAGTGTTCTGAATAGATACTTCTAAAAAGAAGAAATGAAAATTGCCAATAACATAATGAAAAAGCATGAACATCTTTAACTGTCAGGGGTTGCAAATCAATGAGACTTAATCTCACCATCATCTACAGAGGAAGATAAGAAAATGGAGGCAGTGTTTATTATGGGGGTGGGGGAGATATACAATATATAATTGTATGGAAATGTCATATCACATGACTGTGTTCAATGAACATATGCAATGTTAAGTTACATTAAAAATGGAAACAAATCATGAAACTTCAGGGGAAAGGGCACTTAAACACTATTGGAAGGATTGTTAATTAATCTACTCACATGGAAGTCAGTTTGGAGCTTCCTCAATAGTAAAAAAAAAAAAACAAAACATAGAGTACGATGTGTTACAGCTCTACTACCCTCAGGCATGTCTTCCAGGGGATATAAGTCAATATACAATAGAGATACCTGCATGCCTGTATGAAGGGCTTAGCCCTGGTATACACCACAAGAGGAATTGATTTTAAAATGTGGCCTAAGTACCCAATGAAATATTATTGAATCATAAAAGAAAATTAATAGAACTAGAGATAATCATGTTAAGCAAAATAAGCCAGGTACAGAAAAACAAGAATAGTCTATTTTCTCATACATGCAGAACCTTGGTGGAGGAGAATAGCCAATAAAGAAGAAAGGACACTTCTGAGCTGTAAGTGGAAAAGAGGCAGGAGTAAGTGAGCAAGTTAGGATACTGGAGAGGGTTTGAAATAATTAAAATACATTAACTACATGCACGTATGAAAGTGTCACAATGGTATCCAGTCTGTTTTGAGATTAATATATGTTATAAAAAAGAGTAAATTTAAAAAGCTGTGGTATGACTATGCAATGGAATATTATTGGAGTATAAAAATAAATAAAATACTGGTATATTCTATAACAAGGATAAAACTTGAAAACACTGTGTTACACAAAAGTCGACAGAAAAATCCACATAGATGAAAGCCTATAAGGAAACCCATAAAAATTATCATGATTTCAACAGAAAATGTCAAGTGCTGGAGTTTGGATGACACTTGATGGAATTTTAGGATGCGATTTGATTCTGAAGGCTAGAGTTAGCTAACAGATGAATTAATCAATTGATAGATTATGTTGGCATTATTGAGAGGTGGAGGTATTAGTAGGTCACAGGAGACATATTTTGACTTAGATACATCTTGGTTTTCTATATTTTATTTATTAACATTTTTGTTGATAATTTTAATACATGAAATACTCTAATTTAATCATGTTTCCTTCTCATTACCCGCTTTTTTCCCTCTCCTCCACCCCTATTCCACTGAGCACCCTCCTCTTTCCAAGTAGACTTTCTTTGTATTTTGATGTCTCATCTTTTTGTTTTTCTCCATTGTCTATGTCAAAATATTGATGGCATCAGTATTGTGCAGCTCTCAAAGAGTGCTGTGATGTCATGAATGCCCCCATCATTTCAGGTCCGGAAGACAGCATCTTAAGTACTCCTTCCCAACATGTAACTTATGTGTTCTTTCTGCCCCATCTTCTGCCATGCTTCCTGAAACTTGGAGGGCATGATAGAGATGTCTCCTTTAGCACTGACCATTCAACAGCCACTTATTTTCAGCTGGGATGAGTTTTGAATATTCTAAGTGCCTACCACCATCTCCGTAAGGAAGCTTCTTTCACCAGCAGTGAGAGCAGCACTAATATGATAGAACTGATTCGCCTAGTGCTGAACACTGGGTTTTCTTTTTGTCACTTTATATGCCGCCAGCTGTAAAACAAAGCTTCTCTAAGCAAAAGTGACAACAGCATTAATCAATGGGCATAAACGTATACATTTAAAAGACAATTTAATGGGCTAAATGTGTCTATTTTGCCAAACAACAATGGTAACTTCCCTCAAGGGCTTATGACTATCTAAGCCATAGGCTCTTGACTCAATTTTCAGTACAAGGCATAAAATTTTTCCCACTGATCAGGCCTCAAATCCAACAGAGTAGACGACTAATCCCCTAACTTGTGTGCCCCTGTTGCACCAGCGGGCACATCGTGCCTGGCTGGGTGATTGCGTAGTTTGCAGGATTCACTGCTCGAGAGTATTGTTGGATTTCCTCCATGAGTGCTCTGGAGCTCCTGCATGCCGGGCTGATGTTCCTGCTCAGGGGATGATGCACTTGGAGAGTCCCAAACCGCTTGTGTAGATTCTGGAACCATTCGGGGAAGTGCAGGTTAGCACATAGTCATGTTGTCAGGATAATAAAGACAGGCCAAAAGAGTATATGCGCTACCCCAAAATGTCGTTGAGCCTTTTGTGAAACTTCAGGTCCTCATTCTAATCGTATGGGCAAGAAAGTATATTTGGGTCCCTAGGGAAGCTCTAGAGTCTTATGCCTCCACTCTCAAGTGGCGTTCATGTCTCCTTCTTCTTCAAGAAGTAAAACTGCCTTGAACCAGAACTATGTCTTCACAGATGACCTTGACCTTCCGATCTTCCTGTTTCAAACTCCTGGTGGGTTAGGGTTGTGAGTTTGAGCCACCCCCTCATTTTTATGTGTCTGGCCATGCGCACTAGGCAAACCCTCTACTGAGTGTTACTCTAACGGAGCCACTTCCCAGCCTGTCAACGTGGAAGGAAAGGACAAGGAAGAAGAGGAGGAAGAAGAAGAGAAGCAGGTGTGCCCAGAGGAGGCAGATGGCCAAGGTTGGGGAATAAAAGGAGTCATCTTGCTATCAGGGATTAGCCACACGCAGGGCCGCAGCTGACAAGGCAGAACTGGTTTCTATGAAGCTGTGTGCTGGGCACAGACCAATTTGAATTGTGCAGACTCCTGGGCATTCAGGTGCCCCAACTCACTGCCATAATGCTCTGCAGTGCCTGAGACAGTGACCCGGCAAGTGCCCCGTCCAAACCAACAGCCAGTTCTGGATTCTCCCAGGGCTCAAGGGCAGAGGTGAAGAGTGAGTAAGGTGAGCTGCATCCACCAATGCTGCTGGAAGATGCTGCGGGCGAACAGCTGGCACTGCAGGAATACTGCTGCCACCCCATCATCACAGCAACTACTGCGGCGTCGAGGGGCGCTGCCCCGACCTGGCAAGGTTCTCAGCCTTGACTTCAAGGAATACCTGGGCAGCATGGCCAATGTGCAACAAGACAGAGGCACTGGCGGGGGGAGGTGGCGATATACTGGAGTCCATGAAAAATTTAAAACAAAACAGGTGGTGGCAGCTGCTACGTCCCTCAACTGGCCTGTCTGTCCCCTGCAGCTCCTATTCTTTCTCTGTCCACTTCTACTTTTCATCCTAGCTCCAGCCTCTACTGCCAACTCTCTGTCTCTTTACCTAAACTCATCTCAAACATGCCCACAATCCCTCTTTCCACTTCCTTGGCTCTTCCTTCTGACCCAATCCTTCCTTTGAGGGTCAGCCCTCATTTGGGGGGGGGTGTCATTGGATGCCAATGGAACTCCTATCCATTGGGTTAGTTCTATAATTCCTCCCCACACCTCCTCAACGTGACCCTATATTCTTCAAGCTCCCCTCCTGCAGCAGGTTTCCCTAGGTTCCCCGCCGCTCCTCTGCCCCCTTTCCCCAGCAATCCTTGCAGTTTCTACCACAGTGGCCTGTACCTCTCAGCACCTGACTAGCTCCAGAGCCTGAGGACGCTTCCCTGGACAGGACTCACTCCCAGTTCCTTACAGTGATACTCAGACCACCCTCGGGAGGCAGTGGGGTGCTTTGCTATTTCCGCTTTCATGGATGCGGGAAGCAGAGGCCACACCTGGGGCCTCCGAGGAGCACTAGCCGAATGCCTCTCCGCACAGTGCTCCTCCACTTTGGGCCCCTGCGGACATTCAGCCTGCACTTTCCATCTGTGATAAAGGATAGTGATGGCGCGCATATCATCCCACCCTGCCACCGGCCGGGAGCTGATAGTCTGAGAGATGCTACCCTACTCACCAGGCCTTCTTCTTCCACTCGCCTCCTGTCCCCATAATTTTACAAGTCTAGTCTCCTTGGAGGTCACCTGCTACTGAGAACCCAAGGTTACAGACCAAATGTGCCCCTTAGCTCAACTCTGGGTTGTTATATGGGCAGGCGACCGACAGCTCCAACTTTCTGAAAGACGCCTCAGCAGCAGCTGGAAGCCTTAGCAACAACAACAGCCCAGTCTCCGAGGGACAACATAAACCAGCTTGGTTTTGCAGACCTGACAGTAGCTGGTGCCTTTGAACCGCTTGCTTTCACCCACGTGCTTCCCACAGGTTCACATCAGCTTAGGCGCTTGCCCTCACTGCAGGATTGATCGGCTATGGGGTGAGGCAGTCACGCACCTCATGCAGTGCCCCAGGTACGGGTGCCTTCATGCCTAATGGAAGAATGACTGGCTCAGGGGACTTCTGCTCATCTTCAGCTTCCTCCGTAGACAACACTCCAGGTTTCATGGAACCAGCCGCTCCGCCAAGTGGATCCGGACTGAAGGGAACAGCCAGTGCCCTCCTGGTTCCTGTCAGCAAACAAACTGGGCAATGCTGTGCCAGTTCACATTAGACCAGAGGTACAAGGATCGTCTCCTGCCCTCCCTGACTTGATGGCAGTCAGCCTGATTAAGCGTTGAGGACAGTTGACCCTATTATAATATAAATGAAGGACTATGAACACATATGCATCAAGAACACAGTTTGATAAGTGTTGATATATGCAGATTCTCAAACAACTTATCATAATTAGAAATGAACACATTGGTTACTCACAATTGTGTCGTTCCCCCTACCCCCCATGTCCCTTGATATGTTTCCTTCCACCTTTTCCATCCCACCAACTGTTTGCCTCTGTGGGCATGTGGTTTAACTAAAAATGATTTTTAAAAATGCCTCCTCCTGGGATGGCTTTTTAAGCAAGAATACATATTGTGACTGTCACTCATATTTTTTGTGAGCATTAATAGTTTATCGTGTAGAGTTGTTTGCATGCCACTGTTACTCTATGTATTGAGCTGCTCATAGTACTTGTAACTCTGCTTAGTTATGAGAAGTTAAGCTGGTGCCAATGTTCTTGAACACTGTCTGAATGGAGTGGCTGGGTCTCATGCTCAGAGTCTGTTTTCCTTTTAAATAAAACTGAAATAATTTACCATATATATATAAAGTTTGTTAATCCAGCAGTGAAACCATCTAGTCCTGAGCATTTCTTTGTGGGGAGACTTCTAATTACTGCCTCAATATCCTTGCTTGTTATTGGTCTATTTAATTATGTATATGTTCTGACTTTCCTTTTGTTAGGGCATATGCATTTAGAAATGTATCCATTTCTTCTACATTTTCCAGCTTTTGTTATATTTTGTCAAAGTATCCCCTAAAACTCTGAATTCACAGGGGTCTTTTTTCTTCTGATTTTAATTTTATTATCTTCTCATCTTCCTTTTGGTTAGTTTTCTAATTTGAAAGATTGATTTCAGTAGAAAGAAAAAAAAAGAAAATATTTGTAATTAAGTAATTAAAAAAATGAAAGCCTGTAGCTGGGGAGGTCATAGGCCATAGGAGGAAGCTATTACATTTTTTTTTGCTAAATGGAAAATTAGTCCAAATGCCTTCTATATATCTTATAGTTAAACCCTAGGACAAGACCGGCTTGCAACCTTGGTCAGATAGGTTCTTTCACAGTGGGAAGTATATTACACAAAGACCACTAACTGGTCAAAGTGCTGATGGCAAATGATTGTTGACTGCTTAGCCCTAAATGGGTGAATACACACACACACACACACACACACACACACACACACACACACATCCAAGGCTCAGGGAATGCCACAGAAGAGGAGGCTGTAAGAATGTAAAATTTGAAGGATGAGGAGGATTGCTATTAAATGCTATCATCCAGAGAACCATTGTTTTAATGAACTAGGAATTTGGGGTCACCTGCCCAAGACCTGAATGAATATGCCCAATAATATTCCATGATGCATGAGAGATGGTAATGTGAGAGTGAATATGACAAAAGTATTTTGTAGACACATAGAAAATGTCAAAAATAAAGAAAATAAATTTAAAAGTTTTTAAAAATGCTCTTCTACAAGATATAACTGTCATAAGGTTGAGAGGGGAGGCAGAAGCGCCCCATAGAAGGTGGAGAAAACTTAATCCTAAAACCATGGGTTTGGCTGGTAAAACCCGGGGTCAGAATTGGATTATGCCACAATAATCTGTTTATAAGGGACACACATAAGGTCCCTAAAACAATGCAGGCCATTGCCAAAACAACTGGACACCTGCCAGAGCTAAAAGGAAAGACCATGCTGTTGATGACATGACAGCCTGCTGTCATTGAGAGAGCGTGCTAGGACTGAAAGGGAAACTGGCTCCTCCTGGCTGGCCCTCATAGCACTGGGAAGTATTTATGGGAGCTAATGGGGACAATGGTTACCAACAGCATGAATAAGCAGGAGATCCTACAAGCTACAAAGTCAACCAGCTGGGCAAGAAGTACACACTTGCACAGTAGTGGTACACAGCCTAAGCAGGTAACCAACTGTTCTCTGATTGGACACAAGACACATCCAGTGGGAGAGGACTCATACCTGGTACTAGGAAACAACTCAGAATCTAATTGATCAGAAACTCACAAACTCCAGAGAGAACTTCCACTGCTGTTTGGCTAAGAGTGGGCACACACATCAAACAGTCTCCCAAAAATAACTAGGCTTAACTCCTTTATGCAAGCTGCTCTGACTTTTGGTTGGAGAATCTGTTTTATTTTACAGATGGCAGAGAACACCGGGGAGCTCCAGGATACATCAATACCACAAGCAAGAACAACTGACTTCCTACTACCATATATGCAGGGACTCAGGAGTCATTGCACAGGAAGTTGCTTCTCGAGTAATGTTATCACTGCTAGCTTGGAAACCACTCTCAGTATGATGGCAATAGACACTGTGCCACCTTATGCCTCTGACTTACATGGGTCCTGGGGAATTGAACCTGGCTTTGCAGACAAGCACTGCTAAGCCATCTCTCTTTCCCAAGATTTTATCTTTTGAAATGATAGGGAATTGCACCTCATAATTTAATACGTCAGTCTTTAGCTTCACTACTATAATTATATTTATTCTCACTTTAAGCAGACTATTTATCTTTATTTTTTAAAATTTTTTTGTTTATTTTTATTTATTTATTTGAAAGTGAAAGACAGAAAGAAAGAAAGAGAGAGAGAGAGAGAGAGAGAGAGAGAGAGAGAGAGAGAGAGAGAGAGAGAATGGGCGTGCCAGGGCCTCTAGCCGCTGCAAACGGACTCCAGACTCATGTGCCCCCTTGTGCATCTGGCTAACGTGGGTCCTGGAGAATTGAGCCTCGAACTGGGGTCCTTAGGTTTCACAGGCAAACGCTTAACTGCTAATCCATCTCTCCAGCCCTGTCTTTATTTTTAATATCTATGTTCTAATATATGTCAGTGTTTTGTTTTCATTACATGTATCGATTTTTATTTCTGAGAGGCTGGCTAAAATTAACTTCCTTGGGCTGGAGAGATGGCTCAGCAGTTAAGGTGCTAAGCTGCAGAACCTAATGATTGGAGTTCAATTCCCCAGTACCCACATAAAATAAAGCCAGATGCACAAAGTGGTGCATGCATGTGGAATTTGTTTGCAGTAGCTGGAGGTCCTGGCATACCTATTATCTCAGTCTGTCTCTCTTCTGTCTCTATCTCCCTCTGCATACACATAAATAAAGAAAGAAAAAAATATTTAAATAAAAAGAAAGAAACTTTTTGCCAATGCATCAATGCTTTGAAGTTCAGGCTTTGTATTTTAACGCTTTTTCCTGTGTATTGATCCTGTTTCCATTTATCTTGCTATTTCCCTCTTGATTTTATTCTAAGTTATGTTTTCCAGTTTTTGAAAATTGGCTTTCTACTTTTACTTTTATTTCCTTTTAGATAATATAAACAATTAAATTATAAAATATATTATGGAAATAGTTTTAATTATAGCCTATAGATTTTGTTAGTTTTCATTTAATTAAATGTCTGACATTGATCATTTTGATTTTGAACATCTCAGGTAAGGAAGGTATTTTATCAGTATGTTTTTTTTAATAACAAGAAGACTTTTATGGGCATGTTTACATTAATAAATACTAAAATATCTACTTTGAGGATATTACACAGGAGTTCTTATATGTACTGATTTTGCTTGTGGGGACAAGAGCTTCTATCAGATTGAGCTTCTTGAATTTATTGTGCTTTTAATAAAAATCTATAAATCAGGGCTGGAGAGATGGCTTAGCGGTTAAGCGCTTGCCTGTGAAGCCTAAGGACCCCGGTTCGAGGCTCGGTTCCCCAGGTCCCACGTTAGCCAGATGCACAAGGGGGCGCACGCGTCTGGAGTTCGTTGGCAGAGGCTGGAAGCCCTGGCACGCCCATTCTCTCTCTCTCCCTCTATCTGTCTTTCTCTCTGTGTCTGTCGCTCTCAAATAAATAAATAAATAATAAAAAAATCTATAAATCATTTTATACAAATGATAAAATTATATTTTAATATTTTATGGGACAATTTCATTTAAATAAAACAATACTATACTGACTATACATGTGCATCGAAGAATAAAGCTAATATGACAAAATGAAGAGTCTGACAAGTGTAGATAACGTGGAGACTATTGTAATAGCTGCCTCACTGCTATGATATTTGAACTCTTTTCTATAATTTAGAAATTTTAAGGATAATTGCTAATATCTGAAATATATTGAAATGGAAATATATTAACAATGAAAACTGAAATGAAATGATTAAGTAGTTATCAACATCAAGTCCTACTTTAACTTTCATTCATGGAGAAATTGGAAAAAAAATCCAGACATTCAAAACTCATATGAATTACTTAATTCTCTTGTTGTAATTACTGCTTTTGAGATCCAAAATTATGAGGTAAAGATCTCCAAACACAAAACCCTGCGACAATTTGAAATATCTCAGAAATTCAGGAAATACTAAGCTGAGTTAACAAGATTAAAAATGAATATAGAAGAAGAGGATAAATGCTTGAAATAAGAAATGAAGCATAATGATAAATGATTGGTGTATGTGTGAAATACACGAGATTACATACACTTCATGAGATTTAATACTAACAGAAAACTTAACAATACTTAGTAACACCAGGATTGAACAAAGAACAAAATGCGGAAGTGGAGCAGGCTCTGTCAGCAAAGCACTGGCTGTGTGAGTGCAGAGACCTGTCTACTTGAACACCAGGCATGGCTGCACACGCCGCTATCACAGCACTTGGGAGATGCAAACCGGCGGATCTGGGACATGCAGGCCAGCTGAACGAGCTGAATCTGTGAATACTGTTCTGTCATCTCCTGTTTCAGTAAATAAGCTGGAGAGCAGTGAGGAAGACACTCAGCATTGACTTTCAGCCTACACACACACACACACACACACACACACACACACACACACACACACGGCTGTGATCTTGTATATATGCAGATATGTACACATACCTGTAAGACACACATACATATCCATCACCCCCCTCCCAAGACAGCAAAATGGAATGCACAGAATATTTTACCAAGGTTCTTTTTTTTCCCCAGCAAACAAGGCTATCTTCAGTACAGTTCTTAAAGTAAAAAACACCAACGCCAAGAAACATCTCTTTAGATGAGGATGTTGTATCTCTCATAATAGAAGCTAACATGAGAAATAGAAATTGAGAGTTAACTCATTCATTTGATCATCTATTTACTTATTGAAGTGCTGGGAATTGAGTCCAAGGTTTCATACCTGCTAGGCAAGAACTCTATCACTGTACTATGTCCCAGCCTCCTTAACGGTGAGTTTTAATAATTTTATGTGATCACATAACATCTAAAGGTAAGGCCAGTAATGATAATCCATTTACATGTATCAAGTGTGTGTTTTATAGCAGGGTCTGTTGAATGAGCATATCATACTCATGAATTTATTTCCTAGTCTTACTGTGATGGTAGTATGCTGTAATGTAGCAGTTAAGTATTGGGTTGCTATGGTGTCATGTGCTGTTACCACCTCATGTTTATAGATGGAAAAGCTGGAGAACAAAAGGTTAATTTTCATGTTGTGGTCACAAACAGGGATCATAAGTGTTGTCTGGTCCCATACATTCACCCCCTTTGGAAAAGTAGAATTGACCATGGAAGTGAAAAAATGTGTCATACTCCATTTTTATATCTCCTTTTGAATGTGAGCTACTGATCCTATTTTACACAATATAGATGTTCCCTAGCAGCCCCTCAGTCATTTCTGAGTTTTTCAGTTCTCATGACTTGCAAGAGTAATCTACTTAAAATCAGATCTCCAACATTGCTCTAGTAAGTGACAGAGAGATGAGATACTACAGTAAAAACTTATTTGCTGGAATGGACCCAATATAAACATAAAGAAAACAGAAGCCTCAAAGAGGGTGGCTCTGAGAATACAAGTTAAGCCATCATTGAGGCAAGACCAAGAATAGGGACAAACACAGAATGAACTATCAGCAGTGACAACCAGGGTCATCATTTCATTCCATGCCTCTTTCTTTCTAGATAATCTGTTACTTCAAGTCATGGACTAAGTGTCTCTTTGAAATTATTTCTTTCCACAGGAAGGCAATGTCTGGTGCATGAAGCTGCCTTTAACTATCTTGGCAGTGATTGAATGAGATACTAATGGTCATTTTCACCAAGGCAAGCACCTTATTTATTAGGCATACTTCTGAAGAATGATTTTGCTAAAGATAGTATAGATTATTAAATCATTTAAAAAATATGTTGTTACATGTGAATTAGCTGACAACTTTCTTGAAAACATTAACTAGAAATGAAAATAAACAAACTCAGAAATGGTATGTTTGCAAAAAGTGAACACTAAGAAAACTGGAGAAAGTGAATGATGGGGAACAGAGCTCATCTCATATACCTAGGATCAATGGAGGACTATTAAGGATCTAATAATCTCCCACATGTCAGCATGGAATCACAGTGGTTCATGCTTTAAATGGACCCAGAAGGAAACAGAAATTTCTTTGGTTAATTTAGATAAATAAGAGTTTCACCCAAAGTCTTCTATGCAGTAATTAGAAACATTTATTATGTTAAATGCACACAGATATTATGGAATAAAAATGTTCACTAATTCTGAAAAAAAAAAACAAAACAAATACAGACTTGCCTTCAGGATATTGTGTCTACAGACAACTATGTCATTTAGTTTTGCAAAATGTACTAATTCACTCATTTATAACCAACTGTGAGAGAGATAGAGTCTGGGGTGAGGGATGGACATGCCAGGGTTTCCTGCCCCAGAGACAGCTCCAGATACATGCACTTCAGGCTTTACATGGTGTGGTGATTTAATTCAGGTGTCCCCCATAAACTTATGTGTTCTGAATGCTAGGTTCCCAGCTGGGGGAGATTTGGGAATTAACATCTTCTGGAGGCAGTACATGGTTGGGGGCTGGCTTATGGATATTATAGCCAGTTTTCCCTTTCTAGTGTTTAGAACACTCTCCTGTTGCTATTGTCCACCTTATGTTGGTCAGAGGGTGATATCCACCCTCTGCTCATGCCATTGTTTTCCCCTGCCATCATGGAACTTCCCATTGAGTCTATATGCCAAAACAAACCCTTTTACCCAAAAGCTGATCTTGGTTCGCTGATTTCTGCCAGCAATGTGAACCTAACTGGAAGAATTAAGTACTTGTGATGGTTAAGGTGTTGTCAGGTTTATCTGTTTAGGAATCCACAGAAATTCCTTTTAGTGGGTCTCTAAGTTTGCTTCCAGGAAGGATTAACTGAAGAAGGAAGTCCTTCGCCCAGAGTAAACCCTTCCTCCAGAGTGGGTGGTCCCTCTCAGATGTGAACTTTTTACAAGGAAGCTCTGGGGGTGAAAGAGCCCCTTGTTTCCACTTGGCTGTCAGAGCTGCTTGCTGCCTTGTAGTGTGGATTGAAGACCAGTGCAAACTCAGACCAGCAGGGACTAAAGACCTGTGTTGATTGAAACCCAGAAGCTCCTCAGGAAGCCTACATGCCTTCAGTGCTGGATTGGGACTACTGAGGCATCTAACCATGTGGGCTAAGCAGCTACCAGGTTCCTGTAATTGCTGTTGGACTACTGTAAATCAGTCCAATAAATTCCCTTTTTAATATAATTCATTCTATTTGTTCTGTTTCTCTAGAGAACCCCAACTAATATATATAGGTACTTGCTAATTGAACCCAGGCCATCAAGCTTTGCAAGCAAGTACCTAAAACCACTGAGAAACCTCTCCAACCTCCAAAACATCATTTTAAAATAATTTATTTGTATGTATTTATCTACTTGACAGAGAAATGGGCACTGCAGGGCCTCTAGCCTCTGCAAACAAACTCTAGACCCCGTTGTACATCTGGCTAACATGGGTCCTGGGGAATGGAACCTTGGTCTTTTGGATTTGCAGGCAAACATCTTAACCATTAAGCTGTCCCTCCAGCCCCACAACATCATTTTAAATAGAAGGTAGTATGAAATTTCCTTAAAAGTAAAGAAAATGCAACTAACATATTTCAAAAGTTATTTTCAAAAAATATTTTTAAACAGCTATAAGATCAAAATATGTGTTAGTGTATCACAGTGTGTATATGAGTGTGTGTGAGGTGCATGCATATGTGCAAGAAAAAGAGAAAGAAATAGGAGATAAAATACACTCATAAGTCTAAATATAGAACTATATAATTATGGAATTTCATGGTATGAAAATTTTATCAATTATATTTCTGAAACATATTTTTAAAGAACATTTCTTGTGGTTGAAGAGATGGCTGAGAGAAAAACACATTTGCTATGAAAGGATAAGGACCTACACAAAATGTTGAGTTTGATAGTGTCATCTGTAATTCCAGTGCTGAAGAGAAAGAGGCAGGAGAATCTTTGGAACTTGCTAGGTAGTCAGTCTAGCTAAATTGGTATACTCCAGGTTCAATGAGAGACCCTGCTTCAAAAACTATGGTGGAGAATGACTTAGGAGACTCCTTAGTAGACCTCTGACACAAATATGCCCACATGCAAATTAATACCACAAAACACATGTACACCTCACACAAATATTCACACCAATAATAAATAAGTAAGTAATAAAAAAGAGTTCTTAGAATCTTAGATGTTAACAAGATGGTTAGAAACATTAAAATTATAAGTATATAGTGATTTACTGGATAAAATTTATCAATTATTCCTTAAAATATAATTTTGTGTTGAATATATGAATAATTTGAAAGAATCACTTGGCTATTTAAAATGTTTGCCTAGGTTTTATTCAAATTGACATGAGTGTGTGTGTGTGTGTGTGTGTGCATGCACACATGTGTAGTTGTGAAAATATGAGACTTAAATTATGAAAACAAATTAAAACTATGACTATGTTTAAACAACACAAGTCTCTTATTCACATGTAATTTCTAAATTGTACATTTTATTTTGCAAAAAATATTAACTTTCTTTGGAAGTAATGGTTGCTTTAGTTCACTGCATAGATGTCATAAGTGTTTATTAGGATAAAGGATAACTAAAGAGTACAAAGAAGTCAATCACAAACACACTGTACACTCTGAAAATTGGATTTTTTGTATAAATAAGATTTGTTAAGACACTAAATCATGATTTATTTTGGGATATTTATTTGTAAACTGTCTATGTTCCCGTTATGTTCACATTTTTTTGTGGTACCATTTTATGACATTTTGACCAAGTTCTTCTTTGGCAAATGCTTGCTCTCAAAGTAATGATTGGAGGAGTAATATGTTCTTCTTATTAATATGTACTAGTAATGGGGCTTTTAAAATATACTATATTACATTTTGTGAGGATTCCATTAAGGAAAAAAATGTATGTAAAATATATACACCCTTAGTGTTGAGTATATATCAGTTAAGAAAGATTTAGTAAACAGCTGCACTGATTTCTCATAGAGTGAAATCAATGTGATATTGTTGGTATATATTCAAAGAACCAATATTAATTATGAAAGCTGATTTTCCATATGCATGCCTTGTCATTTCTTAGCCATTCAATTTCCTTCACTATGTCTTTTGAACATTTTCTTATCCATCTTGCTATCCAACTCAACTGGCCCTGGTGACTTTCAGTAGTACATTGTTCAAATTCAAAGTCCCTGATCTCATAGTTCTGCATGTCTGTACTTTGTATATTTAATTTAATTTAGCAATGACCAAATCATCACCCTTATCTCCAGTTTAGAACAAAACTATTACATTGAGTTGCCTAACAATAAACAAATGGATTAACATCAAATCATTCATATCCTCCAAGTGTTTCTTAAATAAATATTTATTCTGTCTATGTGACTATGCCAAATATAAAAGTGGATTGAAAACCTTAAAGGCAGAGCAACCAAAATATGCAAAGGAATTTTATGTTCACAAACATAATTTGAAAGTAACATACTCTTCATCTAACAATTATAATTTATTGAGCACTATCTCTTCCAACAGTTTTCAATGAATCACCTCAGCTTTATTACAAAAACAAAAGGTGTTACAATGACTTACTCTTGACTCATGACAGAACTAAAGCATAATATATCCAGGTTATTTCCCCAGAGTGGCTGGAGGTGATCGCACTAGAACCTGAACACATTCTTGAACTCTGGTCATAACTGATATAATATGATATTCTCAATTGTCCCGTGAGATAAGTAGGGTACATGGTACTTACCCATTTCACAGACATTGGGAAAATACAGTAGAAACATTAATGTCACAGTAAACAACCAGTTAACACTAGATGGCAAACCCTAATTGTAATGCTGATCTCCTGCCTTTTAATTTCATATTAGTGCTGAAATCTATAAGGTCAGTGTCTGGAGATTTCAAAGGACTTTACTTTTGCTTGAGGCTTGCTGACTATAATTGGTGCAGACGAGATTATTGAACATTTGGTTTTAAGTGAATGGTACTTTATATTGGATGAAAAATAGAGTAAGAAACTATAAAAAGTAAATAGATGGCAACTTCATGGAGACTGTTTAGGTGATGGTAATTCCATTTGAGGGAAGCAAAGAGTAAGTGTAAGATGATCATTCTATTTGAACTGAAACCAGATTACATAATGCCTTAAAACTTGGACTTCCAGGCTGTAGATGGTTTAGCGGTTAAGGCATTTGCCTGCAAAACCTAAGGACCTAGGTTTGATTACTCAGGACCCATGTAAGCCAGATGTACAAGGTGGCACATGCATCTGGACTTCGTTTGCAGTGACTCGAGGCCCTTGCATGCCCATTCTCTCTCTTTCTCCTCCTCCTCCTCCTCCTCCTCTCTCTCTCTCTCTCTCAATCTCTCAAATAAATAAATAAAATAAAAACTTAGACTTCATTAGCTCACAAGAAAAGGCACAAAATCATATCTAGAGCAGATCCAGGGTGATATCTGAGAGCAATGTGTGGGACGCAGTGTAGCATCTGGTTTCCATCAGTGGCATGGTCACTGCTATCATAGTCATCTCAAGGGAATTCTCTAAAGCACACCCCCTCCTGAAAGTCAAGCTGGGTAGATCCAACACAGTCTTTATAATGTGTCATTTCTATGAACAGCTATATTAAAGCTTACATATGTGGGAGAAAGTATGTCCAGCAAAGATATCACAATATTTAGTGTAAGAAGAAAGGACATACTTGGGTACTTTCAGAAAGAAACAGGGTAGAAGTTCCCAAACACCTCACAAGCTTGCCAATGACTGGCATGGTTTCCAGAAAGAAACAGGGTAGAACATGAAGTGTGAATTAAAAAAAAATCCATATACATTTGCAAGAGACTAAATATGGGAAAGAAATGGGTCTGATACATTGCATGGCTCTGAGACAGGTGATGTGGAAAAGGTAACTTACAGAATAAATCGATGCAAGCCAAGGAGCAAAAAATAAATTGGAGGGTGTGAGATCATTAAGTAATGCTTGTCTCTCGGTGCATTGTTCCTTCAAAAGGAAATCTCATTCATTGGCATCTTATACTTAAAAGGTGACTCTAGGTGCCTTATGAGCATCAGATGACACCATCTCCTTGGTTGCTGATGCTGTGAAAGAGGGTAGCATCAGATCCAACCCTCACTGCATATTGTCTTATATACTATACTATCATGTATGCTGCATTCTATATACTGTGTACTAGGTGAGATAGTAGAATCAGAAATGTTGCTAGCAGCTCTGGATAAAAATATTAAATACTGTCTTTAACTTTGGCATTTTATGTCACATTCATCAATGGGAGAACTTGTCTTCCATATTAAGAAGTTCTAACTTTTTCCCAGTATTATTTATATAACAAAGCATAAGTTTAGACTTCAGCTGTTGCGTTAATCTCAACTTAAAATTCCTTAGAATGACAAAAGGTAAAGTTATGGATACATGACGGTGAACAAGAGAGAAAATGCAATAAAGCATCCATGTTTCAAGACGTACCCCACTCCATTTAGCACAACCCTCCCTAGACAAATACAGCCGCATGCCACCATGTGGAGCTACACAAAAGCTCACCACCAAATTTGCAAATAGAGATCAGATCTTGGGCAAGTTCCTCTCACTTTGAACCCTGGTGAGAGAGGATCAATTGTACAACCAGGGCACAAACAGTTTTGCACCACTCACTCCGAAAGGGTTACTTGTTTGAAAACCATCCTCCTGTAATTCACACAAGAGTGCCACACATGCTCAAAGGCTGTCCTGACAAGTTAATGTAGATTAGATTAAAATGCCCATCTACAGCCATGCCACCACCACTTAGAGATTCTCTGCCTCCATTCCCATTGCACCCTTCCTCCATTCACAGTGTAAATTACTCCTTTTTACTAGCTATAGAAGCATGCGTCGCATCCCAGAAAATGAAGCCCAGAGCAGGGAAATCAATATTCTCTACTCTACGGGATTTCGTGCAGGCTCTCCTCTCATCTGCCACCTGCAGGATGACAGAAAGCAGAGTGCTGACAAGGCATCACATAGGAACTGGAGCCCAGCAGGGCAGAGCCAGTGGAGAATAGATTGGATTTGGGGAAACTATAGCAAAATCACTTTCAAGTTGGCCTTTGCAGTGTGCATACATTAGCAATCTTCTACTTTAGTCATTTGCAGGTGTGAAATGCTGGGTTTTACACCCTATTTTTTTTTATAACTCAGAACTTGAAAAAAAAATATTAATTAGATGCATCTGTTTAACTTTACTGTATGCATGTTATTTACATGTGACTAAGTAACAGTTTTAAGTCATGGAAAATATTGACTCCAAAATCTTTCAGAGTGTGAACATTCCAAGATAAATTCTTTAAAAGCTTGAAAATTCAATGATATGCTTTACATTTAAGAACTAGAGAAACTAACTTTATATTTCAAGTAGTTCTAAGTGTTTAAAGATCCTTTTTAAATAAACTTTCCTAAATAGCTGCCCCTGAAGTGCATTATTTGTCATATAAAAATGAATTACATCAAATGTGGCAGTAGGTCCTTTCTAGATTCAATTCACTTAGCCACTTTTTTTTTTTTTTTTATTTATTTTTTTGGCAGATGAAGCATGCACTGGCAGTGGCAAATCCTGGGGGAATGGGGCAGATACTTGCTGTGTTTAGCCCAGTCAGTCATTTTGAGTAAATTGAAAAGGCTTGATCTGATGTACAACGACAAAGGGTAAAGTGTCTGTGGGAGAAAAAAAAAAAAAAACAAAAAAAAAAAACCTGCAAGATTCAATTTAGTGCAGATAAGAGATCTACCTTTACTTGGCAACTGAAAACACTGATCTCACTGAAATGGGAATTTATTTTTTCTCTGTGTGTATCCCTTCTTTTTTTCTTTTCGTTCTTTTCTTCTCTCTCCTCTCTTTTATCTCCTATCATTTCTCTGTCCTTCTGACACCCTCACTCTTAAATAAACACTTTATTTTCAGAAAAAGAGAAAATAGAGTTTATCATACTTAATCAAAGGTAAATTGCGGTGGTAAACAATTATTTAAACCATAGCTCATACAACAAAAGCAAGACTTGTAGTGAATTGGAAGTAACTCAGTTTTCACTTACTCTTCACAGAGACATTATGTTGGCAATTTTTCAGAGATGAGGGGTAAAAAGGTTTGTGTTTACATTGAGACATAGGGTATGTGTGCTTTTTCAGAGAGAGAGTTCCCCAAGAGCAGCACAGTTCTTTCACTGTGAAAATTACTTCCTATGTCCCAGATTTCCACTGTATAATTCCTCCTACAGAAAACCTTCATTTACAAAATTCCCAACCATATATATCTTCTTTGTCCATGGACTTCAATCATAATACCAGAATACCCCAACACTCCTGAGTAATATAAAACATAAGAAAAAAACTTTAATATTTCATTTACTATATTAAGAACTATATCTGAAAAAATATTTCTATGTGCAGTACTAGAAGACATGCTAAGATACCTCCAAAACTCCCCTAATAAAATGGGGAATAAAATTGAGTAATTTGAATTATATCTGTATTTCTTAATTTGCCCAGTATTATACTATCTTTATAAGGGCCAGAAAATCATTTAACACTACAGAAAACAATTGTCAGAGATGAATTTTAGTGGTTTTTGTGTAAAAGTATAGTCTTTATTTAGCTCAGCCTATAGCATTTTGAAAACAAGTTGAGTAGACATAAATAGAAAAGAAAGTTATAATAACAGTTATTTTGAGAACACATACACATAAAATAGTGCATACCCATTACAAACCAAAAAATTGAGGTGTATACAGATGCATGCATTTATATGATCAACATAAAAATCAGTATGAGATACAGGTTACCAAAATATGTGGAGTTGAATTGCATTTTTATAAAGTGAAAAATAAATCCCTGAACAACATATAATGGCAAATTATCCAGGAATTCAAGCCCACAGATAAAATAGGATTTTCAAACCCCACCCTTTATACCAAGCACAAGGCACAAGTTGTTTTCATTAATGAAATTCTATGTTTTTGGATGAACACATCTGTTCATTTATGTATTGTCTAGGACTTTTTATGCCATAAAAATGAGTTGAATACTTACATATAATAGAACATACATCACACAAAAACTAAAGTACTTACTATCCTGCCTTAGAAAGTTCTTGTATTTTTTTAGAACTTGATACATGTGTTTTTATTTTACTGTAATCAACATGGATGAATTTGGTCCAATTATAAGCAAGGTTTTCTTAAAAAAAAAAAAAAAAAAAAAAAGAATACCACACCCCTCCTGGGAGGGAGGTCTTTCATAGGATTTAAACTTTGTGGTTGATCAAGCTCAGCCCCGGTACATGGTATCAGGGCTAGCTTCTCCCTGTGACAGGCCCTAGCTCTAACTAACCAGCCATTCTTTTGGTTCACCTGAGTTGGAAGACAGCCCACCACTATAAGGTTATAAATACCTTTGCAAGAGGAGGGCAGGCTCTGTGACCATCTGGCAACATCCAACTGTGGGTGAGTTTTTCCCTGGGCTAAGTCTGAACGGGCTCAACCCTGGCCTTGACCCAGGTCCAGCCAGTAGGTCCCACTATCTGTTACTTTCCACATGGGCTCTTTTACCCTCTCTAGCTCTCCACAGGACAGGTACTCCATGAATTTTCTTTTCTCTTTTTTCCTTCAGCAGTTTTCCCAGGCCCTCCACGTGAGAATCCTAGCTATGTGGGTGCCTTTCCTGGGCTCTGTATTTCCCTCAATAAACATAATAATTTAATATTTAAAAAAGAATAAAGTAACAACATGTACTACGCATCACAAATTGCAATGCTCTATTAATTAAGACAAGGCATTCTGGCTGTGAGAATAGAGGAATAAGTTAAATAAATTAATACAAAGTATGCAAGTAAGCCATACTTATAAAGACAAATTCATTGCTTATCTAAGATTGCAGATATATAAAAATAATTGGATTTTTAATTATCATCAACTAATATATGAATAATTAATATATATGGTGCACTAAATAAAGCATTCATTCCATATTGATTGTACTCATAAATGTTAAAAATCAAATCACTGAAAAGTATACATAAAAATATTGGATATATAAACATTTTAAGCCATAGACAAATTATAAATCAAGAGAGATAAGACTAATGGAAGGGAATACATTAAAAGTAAAGGCATTGTTCATCACAACCATCATATGACAATAAAAATATTTATCATGATCAGGATTTGCATAAGTATGCTTAAACAAGCTTTAGAGATAAGCCAAAAGGAACAAAACAAAAGTTTTACAATGTGTTTCAGAGAAGATTTAGTAAAAATTCAGTAAACTTGAGAAAAAACATAAATGCAAATAACGATTATAATTAATTATTTTTGAGTACTTCTCATCCTCCATCCACACTTAATTTCAAGAAATTTTGTACTTTTACATTCTGGTTGGTGTAAAAATCTAATGTTCATTATTAAATTGTTTTTTTCTATATAAACTATTTATTAAATCCAGTTGCTTACACACACATGTACGTGTGTGTGTGTGTGTGTGTGTGTGTGTGTGTGTGTGTGTAAATGTCACAGCATGTATGTGGAGGACAAAGGACAACTTTTAAGGGTCATCCTTGCCCTCTACCTCATTTGAAACAGGGTTGCTGTTGAGGTAGTTCAGTTGTTGTTTCCTGCTGGATAGCCTCGGGCTTCCAGAAATTCTGTGTCCACTTCTCATCTTCTTGCCAGTCACTGCTTCCAAAGTTGTACATGGGACCTGGGGAATGAACTTGGGTAATAGGCTTCAGCAGCATTCCTTTATTCACTGAGCATCTCTGAAAGCCAGGTAAATCAATCGCAATGCCTCTAGATACCAGAGCATAATGGACTTACTTCGTGTCCTTTCTCTTATCTGTGACTATCACTTCCCAATTATATGGAAAAACCCACAGTCCTTCATAGACAAATAAAACTTAAAAAAAAAAGAAAAGAAAAGAAAAAGAAAACTTCACTGGCTCTTCTTATGTTAACAACCATTGGTCATTTGTTCTGTGGGCTTTACAAAGGAAAAATGAAAGAACTTCAAATGAAGTGCATCCATACTTACTTTCTTCTCTTCAAGTTTGATTTATGTTGACCAAGCAGCAATGTAAACTCCTCTGTACACTGATTCTGCTCTAACTGCATTACTATGAGGTCTGTAGAGAATAGAGCAGTGTCCACGTGTGGACACTGGTTGAGTCCTAACT